>NC_071282.1:8889160-9066660 GCF_023375685.1 Ictalurus furcatus
ATGAATGTATGCTCTAGATAAAGCCTCTAAATAACATGATTATATGAACAGATAAATGCTTTGAATGGGTTCTTAGTGTAATAGTATTTTCTGTTCAACATGGTTGTAAAGAGTGATTATCTGAGTGATTAGACAAGTTTCTATATCCTTCCTGGCAGGTGGCCATTTTCCTCTGACCTCTCTTATCAACAAGGCATTTACAGAACTGTTGTTCTGTTGTTCACTCTGTGTTCACTTCTGTTGTTCACTTATGTGTTTTGTGGAACACAGAACTGTTGCTCACTCTGTTTTTTGTTTTTGCACCATTCTTTGTAAACTTTAGAGACTGTTGTGTGTGTGGAAACTCGTAGGACATTAGTAGTTTTTGAAATAGTCAAACCAGCCCATCAGGTACTAACATCCATGCTACAATCAAAGATACTCACAGAGATAATACTTTTTCTTTATTATGATGTTTGATGTGAACATTACCTGAAGCTCTTGGCCTGTATCTGCATGATGTTTACATTGCGCTGCTGCCACATGATTGGCTGATTAGAGAAATGCATGAATTTACAGGTGTTCCTAATAAAATGGTCGGTGAGTGTATCTACTAAATTATTAGACATAATTGGGCTATTTAGAACTACTGAGATAATTAAGATTACTCACAAGCTGCTGGTTATGGTAACATTAACACTGAACAATCCCCCTGGTATGCATATAACATGCTATGCAGCATACATACAGTCATGGGAAAAAGAAAGTACACCCTCATTAAATTCTATGTTTTTATTAAGGGTCCAAATAACAATTGTGTGGTCCTCACCAACTTCTATAAACAAAAAATAACCTTAGGTGACAACAACAACAAAAAAATAGATTTCAATATGAAGTTTTTTTTCCCAAAATTTTTTTATTATTATTTATTTTATTTTTTTTTTACAAGTAAACCAACGTTCAGAAACCAAGTAGGGAAAAATAAGTACACTGTTTAATTCAGTAACATGTAGAACTACCTTTAGCAACAATAACTTGAAGTAAGCATGTTTTCTCTCTATCTGGCTTTCGCATCGTTTTAGATGAATTTTGGCCTACTATTCTTTACAGCATTGCTTCAGTTCATTGATGGGCATTTGTTTTGCACAGGTCTCTTAAGATCCCGCCGCAGTCACTGGGGTTTTGGTCCAGACTTTGACTTGGCCATTCCAGCAACTTGATTTTTTTTTTTCTTCTTTAGCCATTCAGATGTTGATTTGCTGGTGTACCATCCTTGACTTTTGGTATTATAATAATAATAATAATAATAATAATAATAATAATAATTCCTTATATTTATATAGCCCTTTTTTTCTAGAAACTCAAAGAGCTTTACATAGTATGGAGAGCTAATCTCATTAACCACCAATAGTGTATAGCATCTACCTGGATGATGCGACGGCAGCCATAGTGCGCCAGAACGCCCATCACACACCAGCTGTTAGTGTAGAGGAGAGAGTGATGTAGCCAATTCGGAGATGGGGATTATTAAGGGGTCATGATAGAGAAGGGCCAATGGGGAATTTTGCCAGGACACCGGGGTATATCCCTACTCTTTTACGATAAGTGTCCTGGGATTTTTAATGACCACAGAGAGTCAGGACCTCGGTTTAATGTCTCATCATGGTGCTGTTTCCACAGAATAGTGTCCCCGTTACTATACTGGGGCATTAGGCCCCACACAGACCACAGTGTGAGGACTCCCTGCTGGCCTCACTAATACCAGTTCCAGCAGCAACTTTAGTTTTCCCCAGTACTTCTCCCATCCAGTTACTAGCCAGGCTCAACCCTGCTTAGCTTCAGTAGGAAACCAGGAGAGAACTGCATGGAAATATGGCTCTGGCATATCTGGCCTCTAAGGTGTTTGTGGTGATTTGCTGTGTTTGGTTTTCGCCAAACAAGGCGCTGTACATGATGAACAAACATCATTGTGTTTTGTTTTCACCTAAGGTTATTTGTTTGTTTATAGAAATTGGTGAGGACCACACAATTGTTATTTAGACCCTGATAATTTTTTTATGATTCATAATTTTTATTTTCTGCAAAATGAAAGAATACAAATGTGTATACACCAAAAGCAAAAAATTAATTAGAGAATGTCAGACATTGGTACATTGATTGCTTACATAACTCAAATAAGAGAAAGGGATATGTACAATATCTCACAAAAGTGAGTACACTCCTCACATTTTTGTAAATATTTGATTATATCTTTTAATATGACAACACTGAAGAAATGACACTTTGCTACAATGGAAAGTAGTGAGTGTACAGCTTGTATAACAGTGTAAATTTGCTCTCCCCATAAAATAATTCAGCATACAGCCATTAATGGCTAAACCACTGGCAACAAAAGTGAGTACACTCCTTAGTGAAAATGTACAAATTGGGCCCAAAGTGTCAGTATTTTGTGTGGTCAGCATTCTTTTGCAGCACTGCCTTAACCCTCTTGGGCATGGAGTTCACCAGAGCTTCACAGGTTGCCACTGGAGTCCTCTTCCACTCCTCCATGATGACATCATGGAGCTGGTGGATGTTAGAGACCTTGTGCTATGTTCCGTTTGAGGATGCCCCATAGATGCTCAATAGGGTTTAGGTCTGGAGACATGCTTGGCCAGTCCATCACCTTCACCCTCAGTTTGTTTAGCAAGGCAGTGGTCATCTTGGAGGTGTGTTTGGGGTCGTTAACATGCTGGAATACTGCCCTGTGGCCCAGTCTCCGAAGGGAGGGGATAATGCTCTGTTTCAGTATGTCACAGTACATGTTGGCATTCATGGTTCCCTCAATGAACTGTAGCTCCCCAGTACCGGCAGCACTCATGCAGCCCCACAACATGACACTCCCACCACCATGCTTGACTATAGGCAAGGCACACTTGTCTTTGTACTCCTCACCTGGTTGCCGCCACACACGCTTGACACCATCTGAACCAAATAAGTTTATCTTGGTCTCATCAGACCACAGGACATGGTTCCAGTAATCCATGTCTTTAGTCTGCTTGTCTTCAGCAAACTGTTTGCGGACTTTCTTGTGCATCATCTTTAGAAGAGGCTTCCTTCTGGGATGACAGCCATGCAGACCAATTTGATGCAGTGTGCGGCGTATGGTCTGAACACTGACAGGCTGACCCCCCACCCCTTCAACCTCTGCAGCAATTCTGGCAGCACTCATATGTCTATTTCCCAAAGACAACCTCTGGATATGACGCTGAGCATGTGCACTCAACTTCTTTGGTCGACCATGGTGAGGCCTGTTCTGAGTGGAACCTGTCCTGTTAAACCGCTGCATGGTCTTGGCCACCGTGCTGCAGCTCAGTGTCAGGGTCTTGGCAATCTTCTTATAGCCTAGGCGATCTTTATTTAGAGCAGCCATTCTTTTTTTCAGATCCTCAGAGAGTTCTTTGCCATGAGGTGCCATGTTGAACTTCCAGTGACCAGTATGAGGGCATGTGAGAGCGATGACAACAAATTTAACACACCTGCTCCCCATTCATACCTGAGACCTTGTAACACTAACAAGTCACATGACACCGGGGAGGGAAAATGGCTAATTCTGCCCAATTTGGACATATGCACTTAGGGTTGTACTCACTTTTGTTGCCAGCGGTTTAGACATTAATGGCTGTGTGCTGAGTTATTTTGAGGGGACAGCAAATTTAAACTGTTACACAAGTTGTACACTCACTACTTTACATTGTAGCAAAGTGTCATTTCTTCAGTGTTGTCACATTAAAAGATATAATCAAATATTTACAAAAATGTGAGGGGTGTACTCAGTTTTGTGAGATACTGTACATAAAATTAAAGAAAAAACAAAAATCTGGATTCTTCTAATTCAAACACATTTACTCCTTGTGTTATTTGTTTCTCACCCAACTCATATTTGTACATTCTCAATATAAGGCAAGTATCTGCCCCACTTCTTCATATATGCATCCGTTCTTCCATTTAATCTGTAGGACATTCTCTCATATGCCACCACCTTCCCCAGTTCCGTGATCCATTCTTGAACTACAGGAGCACCTGCTATCCACCAACACCTCATAATAATTTGCCTTCCTATCATAATACTCACTTGTATACATTCTTTCATTTCCATATAGGGCCATAACAGAGATGGATCCCCTAGAAAAGAGAGGCTGGGGCAATATTCCAGATCACATCTTATAATCTCTTGGATATACTCAAGAACCCTAATTCAAAAATCTTGCACTTTAGAACAGAACCATAGAGCATGTGTTAAACCACCCTCCTCAACCCCATATTACCAGTTAGCAGAAATCTATAAACCCAATATATGTAGCCTGCCTGGGGTCCAATAGAAACACTGTAGAATTGTATATTGAATGAGATGTACTCCAAGATTTATTGACATCACTTTTCGGCATATTTTCAACCAGACTTCCTCACTGATTGTTATATTCAAATCCTTACGGCTCTAAGAGCAGACCGGAAATTATCTGTCATCTTGTCCATTAACATCCTATAGTTTACTGAAGCCTCATGCTTTTTCCCATATGCTGTTAATACCGTAGACATGACATTCACCTTTTGTGGAACTTGACTATCTGGGCAATATATTACCTTTAATAGATGTCGTAATTGTAAATATCTCCAAAATTGCATTGCATTAAGTCTGAACGTTTGCCTCAACTGGCTAAAGGATTTCAATATGTTATTCTCAAAAATATCCCGTAATTTGTAAATACACTTCTACCCATTCTTTCCATTCTACCCATAAGAATACCATTCTCTGCCAATTCTTTCCATTCTACCCATAAGAAGGCTGATTTTCCGATCTGCAATTTAGAATTCATCCAGATATTCAAGGCCTCATTCAGCTAGGGGTTACATTTAAATATACCAGAGATCTTCCATACCAACTGGTGTTGCAGACATGACATGGTCATTTACCATTCCATAGAAAAGTTCTCGTTAATCTGAGAGATTGCTTAAATTGGTCAGTGGGATGTCCATTGGAATGGCCTGTAGCAGGTAACTAATTATTGAAAGGCAATTCATTTTAATCACATAAACCTTTCCCAAAGAGATGTGATGACCACCTCCCTACATCATTCGAGATTTTTTTTAATAATGGCTCATAGTTGACCTTTACTAAATCAGTTAGCTTTGGAGGGAAATGAATTCCAAGATAGTGTATCCCCTGATTAGACCACTGAAATGGGGCAGGTAGAAAAAGGGATGTTGAGCAGTAGGCTGTTAAAAGGAGAGAATTTCGAAAACACATTAATAATTTGTAATAGACGAGGCACTGATTTCTGGGGCTCAGAAATAAACAACTGCATAAAGCATCAATTTGTGTGCTGTCCCCCCAGCTTGTATCCCATGGAAATCCCTACTTGCTCTAATGCAATGTTTTCATTCCAACCGAGCAGAAACCACACCCAAGTCTATTGAAAGCCAAGATCCACTGAACAGGAGGAATCAGGTGTGGCTCCTGTTTGATTTGAATGAAAACATACACCCACACCGGCCCTTTGCAGATAAAATTGGACACCCCTGCTATAATGGCTGCGGCCAGGGGTTCTAAGGCTAAACAGAAAAAAACAGCGGCGATAGTGGCAATCCTTGCCACGTCCCCTTTGCCAGAGGAAAATAATGCAATATAGTTCTGTTTGTACTAACTGCGGCCTTGGGCTGTGTGTAGAGTAGGCACGTCCAATACATAAAGACTGAAATATTATATACATATATACATAAAGATTTCTACGATATTAAACAGATAACCCACTCCTCACAGTCAAATGTTTTTTCCATATCCAGCAAGACCACAGCTATCGTAGAATTATCATCAGCCACTGACCTCGTAATATTGACTAGTCTTCTAAATAAATAATAAATGGCGCACTTATATAGCACTTTTATCCAAAGCACTTTACACTGTGACTCATTCACCCATTCACACACACACTCACACACCAATGGTAGCAGAGCTGCCATGCAAAGCGCTAACCTGCCATCGGGAGCAACTTGGGGTTCAGTGTCTTGCCCAAGGACACTTCGGCATGTGGAGTGATGCGGGCCGGGAATCGAACCATCATCCCTACGATTAGTGGACAACCCACTCTACCAACTGAGCCACAGCCGCCCCTCACAACCGTCCCTCATCTAATTCAGTGAGGGAAATAAGTCTTGAACGTGTCAACTTTCTTTTAGTAAATATATTTCCAATGAAGTTATTCACATTAAATTTTCACCAGACATCAGTATTAACTCAAGAAATCCGCAAGTATAAAGAATTCACAACATTAAAGTCCATAAATAAAGTTATGTGTAATAAATTGGAATGACACAGGAAAAAAGTATTGAACACGTAAAGAAAAAGCAGTTCTCCAAGGAAAGGTAAGGCAAGGAACCACCTGAAATCTGTAAGTAGTTGGAAAGTAATTATACCGCCTATCTGTGCAAATTAATATCAGCTGGGGCAGTAAATTGATGGTCTATAAAAGGCTTTTCATTACCAAGGTGTCACACAAGAAACATCTCATCATGGGTAAATGCAAAGAGCTCTCCCAAGACCTTTGCAACCTAATTGTTGCAAAACATATTGATGGAAACGGATACAGCCGTATTAAAAAACTTCTGAATCTTCCAGTAAGCACCATTGGGGCCATTATCTGCAAGTGGAAGCAACATCACTCCATCATCAACCAGCCATGCCCAGGAGCTCCTCGAAAGATTTCTGAGCAGGGAATCAGAAGAATAATCAGAATAGTAGCCCAAGAACCAAGGACCACTCTGAAAGAGCTCCAGAAACACTCGGAGGCAGCAGGTACCATCGTCACAGAGAAAACAATAGGCGATGCACTCCATCGCCATGGCCTCTATGCACGGTCACCCCAGAAGACTTCATTACTAAAGAAAAGGCATGTCGAAGCTCATTTAAAGTTTGCTACAACTCATTTGGACAAGCCTATGAAATACTGGGAGAGTGTAGTGTTGTCAGATGAGTTAAAAATTTAACTTTCTGGCTATCATACTAGACACCATGTTTGGAGAAGAAATGGCACTGCACATCACCCTAAAGACAGTATACTAACAGTGAAGTTTGGAGGTGGAAGCATCATGGTGTGGGGCTGTTTTTCATCGCATGGTATTGGCAGACTTCATATAATTGAAGGAACGATGAATGGAGCCCTTTACCGGGAGATTCTTGATGAGAATCTGCTAGCTCAAATCCCCCTTTTCTCATGCCGCTCTCAGCACAAAGTCAGAATTCCCTGATCTCAAAAATCTCACCAGAATTGGTCTGGGTCTGTCCATGGGGTTATTTCATGGGCCAATAATTCTATACTCCCGCTTCAACATCCAACGCCACTCCAACATCTCCAACATCCGGCGTGACGTTTCCACTAGTGTTGTTGGCAGCTCGCCCATGAACTTCAATACATTCCCACCTTCTCTCCCTTCGGGGATGCTGATAAACAGGAGAGTGTACTGTGGACTTCGATTCTATAGATCCTCCAGTTTATCTCTTAGCTGATCAACCTCACTCTTGCCCACTGAGGTATCTGCTTGCATTTCCCTCCCTAATAGCTCAAGGAATTCCACATGCTTTTCCATATCGTCCATTCTAGTGATCAAAGAGGACAATTTTGTCTCTACTGATGCAGTAGTACAGCGAATCTCTTCAAGGCCATCCAAATCATCAGAAATTTTCTTCAGCATGATACATACAGTGCATCCGGAAATTATTCACAGCACTTCACTTTTTCCACATTTTATGTTACAGCCTTGTTAGAAATGGATTCAATTCATTATTTTACTCAAAATTCTACAAATAATACCCCATAATGAAAATGTGAAAGAAGTTTGTTTGAAAGCTTTGCAAATTTATTAAATATAAAAAAAAAAAACACATGTACATAAGTATTCACAGCCTTTGCCATGACACTCAAAATTGAGCTCAGGTGCATCCTGTTTCCACTGATCATCCTTCAGATGTTTCTACAACTTGATTGGAGTCCACCTGTGGTAAATTCAGTTGATTGGACATGATTTGGAAAGGCACACACCTGTCTATATAAGTTCCCACAGTTAAAATGCATGTCAGAGCACAAACCAAGTCATGAAGGCCAAGGAATTGTCTGTAGACCTCAGAGACAGAATTGTATCAAGGCACAGATCTGGGAAAGGGTACAGAAACATTTCTGCAGCATTGAAGGTCCCAATGAGCACAGTGGACTCCATCATCTGTAAATGGAAGAAGTTTGGAACCACCAGGATTCTTCCTAGAGCTGGCCACCCGGCCAAACTGAGCGATCGGGGGAGAAGGGTCTTAGTCAGGGAGGTGACCAAAAACCCGATGGTCACTCTGACAGAGCTCCAGCGTGTCTCTGTGGAGAGAGGAGAACCTTCCAGAAGAACAACCATCTCTGCAGCACTCCACCAATCAGGCCTGTATGGTAGAGTGGCCAGACGGAAGCCACTCCTCAGTACAAGGCACATGACAGTCCACCTGGAGTTTGCCAAAAGGCACCTGAAGGACTCTCAGACCATGAGAAACAAAATTCTCTGGTCTCATAGCCTGAATGGCAAGCGTCATGTCTGGAGGACACCAGGCACCAGTTATCACCTAGCCAATACCATCCCTACAGTGGAGCATGGTGGTGGAAGCATCACGTTGTGGGGATGTTTTTCAGCGGCAGGAACTGGGAGACTAGTCAGGATCAAGGGAAAGATGAATGTAGCAGTGTACAGAGACATCCTTGATGAAAACCTGCTCCAGAGCTCTCTGGACCTCAGACTGGAGCGAAGGTTCATCTTCCAACAGGACAATGACCCTAAGCACACAGCCAAGATAACAGGAGTGGCTACAGGACAACTCTGTGAATGTCCTTGAGTGGCCCAGCCAGAGCCCAGACTTGAACCTGATTGAACATCTCTGTAGAGATCTGAAAATGGCTGTGCACCGATGCTCCCTATCCAACCTGATGGAGCTTGAGAGGTCCTGCAAAGAAGAATGGGAGAAACTGCCCAAAAATAGGTGTGCCAAGCTTGTAGCATCATAGTCAAGAAGACTTGAGGCTGTAATTGGTGCCAAAGGTGCTTCAACAAAGTATTGAGCAAAGGCTGTGAATACTTATGTACATGTGCTTTTTTGTTTTTTATTTTTAATAAATTTGCAAAGATTTCAAACAAACTTCTTTCACGTTGTCATTATGGGGTATTGTTTGTAGAATTTTGAGGAAAATAATGAATTTAATCCATTTTGGAATAAGGCTGTAACATAACAAAATGTGGAAAAATGAAGCGCTGTGAATACTTTCCGGATGCATTGTATATATTTGCTATATCCTGTGCTGTATCTGTCTCCAAATCTGTCTGCTGAGTGGCACTCTCACCATCTTGAGACAGCTCTTGACCCTGTGATCTCAGGTGTCTTTTAATGTCCCCTAACACTGGATTTTTCACCTGTTTCAACATTTTACTCATTTAGGATTATGTTAAGGATACTCCTTTATTAAATTTGACGTTAGCAGTATTTCAAATATATATTTGATACAATGCGCGCTCCACACTTAAGCGGCCATTCTTCTCCTCAAGTGACTCTATAGACCCTGGTAAATAAAAACATAAAATTGAAGGAGGGTATACTTTCTTTTTCCCATGACTGTAAATGGAAATTTTAACTGTTTGCCGAGTTTAGGGTAAATATATAAGAATTTACTAAGTCTGCAGTTGGTATGTGTGATAACAAACTGCCGCTTGTACATGCCCCCACCTCCACAGTGTGATATTCAGATTGAAAAATATCTGTGTCTGTTATTTGGAACATTTTAATGATGTATTGTTATAAATCTTTATAAATTCCATGGATTATTTTGTTTGTCTTTTTGGCTAATGAGTATTTGCATGGTTCTTTAGGCAGATCCAGTTAGGATCCTGAATGACGACAATGCATTGGTGGTCAAGTCCAATCGAATGCAGGAAGGGGCTGTGCCCCAGCTCGAGCCCGGGATGGTGGTTGGTCAGCTGACATTGGCCGATGCCCTCATTGTCGGCAATTCCAACAGTCAGGTACACTGTATGGACTGAAATCTGTAACATTCTGTGCATTAAAAGGTGTTGAAGCAATCCGTGGAAGATTTCCAATTGTTTTAGTGGTTACAGTATTTACTGTATGGCCAAACGTATGTGGACACCTGACCATCACACCCATATGTGGGTGTAACACTGTCCCCATGTTCTTGCAGAAATTATGAAGTCGGAGGGAGGCGCTTTATAATCATTTCAATTTTCAACTTTTTATTCATCCACACCCATGCACACACAGCTCCAAGCTGGTTGCACTCTCTCTCCCGAGGCACTCATCTCTCTTCTTTTTTATCTTCGCCTCCACTCACTGCAACACAGAACATTCATTCACAGAATTCCCCCAGGTGTGCATTCATTACCAATCACCTTCTCTGGCCCCACCCTCCATTCACAAACTGGTGCTTGAGCACGCCCCCACTTCCACATATACCCACGCCTGGAGGGTGAGGACCACCCATTTGATGTAGAGACACTCCTTTTTTATCATGTTGTACTTAGACTCTCACATGGAGAGCTTGTGGCTGATGTACAGCACGTGGTGCTCCTCCCTCTCCTCTACCTGGGACATCATGGCCCCCAACACAATGTCTGATTCGTCTGTCTGTAAAACAAGGGAGAGAGAAGTCAGGAGAACGTAAGAATGGTCCACCACGGAGTGCAGGTTTTACCTGAGTGAAACTCCATCCACTGGACAGGATCTGGCGCTCCCTTTTTAGTGAGATCAGTCAGCGGGCTTTTGACGATCGAAAAATTAGGCACAAAACTTGGATAATAGCCAGCCAGCCCCAGAAACTGTCTCACCTCTTTTTTGGTCTTGGGTCTTGGGCAAGCCATCCTGTCTTATCAATTTGGGGACGCACCTGCCCATGACCCAAGTTGAAACCCAGATAACATACTTCCACCTGTCCAATCACACATAACCCAAGGCCCGAACAACTCAAAAGGAAGGGTCACGAATTGGTGAAACAAAAATGAAAAACCCCACCTCTATCCGTTCGCCTTACCTCATAGTCGATGTCCCTGATCCGCTGTATGACCTAAAAGGGTTCTTGCCAATTGGCAAGTAATTTGGAGCTTGATGTGGGTACCAAAACAAGCTCTTTACCTCCTGGTGCAAACTCATGTAGCCGAGTACCCCTGTTACACAGCGGGGCTTGACGTTCTTGCACCTGACACAAATTCTCCTGTGTTATGTGACTTAAGGTCATGTAAGGTCAGCCCATCCAACTGCAGATGGTAAATACTGGTGTAAATCAGTTTAATCCCCAGCAATTCATAAAGCTTGTGAAGTGTTTGTGACATGCCAAAAAGACATGCCCTGATCAGTCAAGATCCCTTTCAGGATCCTGACTCGGGAGATAATATGGAAGAGTACCCCCTCAACATTACGTGCAGAGATGTTGCAGAGAGGCATTGCTTCTGGGTGTCGTGTAACATATTCCACTACAACCCTTGGCAAAAAATTATGGAATCGCCACTCTTAGAAGATGCTCACCAAGCTTTTTTACTTCGTAGCAAATAAACAAATCACAGATATGACACAAAACAAATTTTAGCTGGACATTTTGGCTTCGTGAAACATATCTCAAACAAATTAAATTCGATTGTTTTAAGTAATGGCATATTTTTTTCCAGATCAAGTACAGGAAAAAAACTATTGAATCACTCAGTGTTGAAGAAAAAATTATGGAATCATGAACAAAAAAAAGTCTATTAATACTTTGTTGCTCCTCCTCTGACTTTTATGACAGCCTGAATTCTTTGAGGCATGGACTTCACTCATAAAAACAATATTTTCCATCAAGCTGGTTCCAGTATTCTCGAATAGCGGTTGACAGATTAGCTTTGCAGGATGGAGCTTTGTTATGGACCAAATTTTTTACATTTCCACAATAAAGTTTCAATCGCATTGAGATCCGGACAGTTTGCTGGTCATGTCATTGAGTTGATATGCCTTTCCTGAAGAAAAGCTTTAACACTTTTTTTGCACTGTGGTAAGATGCATTATCATCCTGAAAAATGACTTAATCATTAAACCTATTTTCTATCAATGGAATGAGAAAAGTGTCCAAAATTTCAATGTGCATTGATTGTTGAGGTCTCGCCTGGTCCTCTACATGACATGCAACCCTATGTCTTAATGAGTGGGGGAACTTGATTGTTTTCTTCAGGCAGTCATCTTTATATGTTTCATTAGAACAGCACCAGACAATGGTTCCAGCATCATCTCCATGGCCGATGCAGATTTGTGATTCAGCACTGAATATCACTTTCATCCAATCATCCACACTCCATGATTGCTTCTTTTTAGCCCACTGTAACTTTGTTTTCTTCTGTTTTGATGTTAGTGCTGGTTTTCATTTGGCTTTTCTGTGTGTTCATTCAGCCAATTTCTTACAGTTCACAGAGGGCCATTAATTTTGGGGTACCCAGTGGATTCACCAGCTGACATTCACGACATGCCACACACCACCTGCAAACATCGCCGCAAATGCTCGGCCAATAGAAGCGGGCCATGAGTCGGTTTAATGTTTTGTCCTGTACTAAGTGCCCCACCATCTGATTATGGTGAGCCACCTGGAAAAACAGTTCCTGGTGGCTTTTCAGGACCAACAGTTGGGTCATTTCTTCCTGTGTTTGAGTGTTCTGAGTCACTCAATATAACCTATCCTTATTAGTTGAAAAATAGGGGTGGGAGAGCGCAACATTAGGATTTTTAATTTGCTGATCATCAGTACTCTCATTTGGTTGAAGGCGTATCTTAGGGTCTAGTCGCACAACTGCTCCAAGGGGAAATGGAGAGGGGAATCCCTGCCAAGAGGGCAGTGATGTGCCAGGGCTCCCACCAATGCCAGCCCAGACTTTACTTCCGCAACTGCAGCCCTAAGTTTACTGAGTCTGAGGAAACAGACTGAGAGGAATGGGAGGGGATGGGTGCAGGGAACTGGTTTCAGTGGGGGTTGTACCCGTTTCTGTGATGCTGGGATGGAGAAAGGAGGAGGAGGGGAAGGATGAGAGCAAGACGGAGAGAGAGAAGGGGGATTCATCTGCCCCCGGATATACCGTCAGGTGATCCTCTGCAAGCTGGACCACTTCGTCCACAGACGCTGGTCTGTGGCACTGGACCCACTCAACCATCCCCTCCAGTAGTCAGGCAATGAACTGCTCCACTACCATGAGGTCAATCACTCCTGCAGCGCTGCATCTTTCTGCCAGCAACCATCTTCGCCAGGTGTCCCTGAGCTTCTGGATGAACATGAATGGGCAGCCAAGCTCACAGAGAGTCAGCTAGAGGAAGCATTGACAGTGCTCTTCAGGTGTGCGGCTGACCTCTTGCAAAATTACCCATTTCAAGGCTGGGTATTCCAGCATGTTGATGACCAGCAGCTGCAGGGCCACGATTTGGGTTTCTCCGGTCAGGAGCAGCAACAGTCTCCACACCTCTGCGGAGCAGGTCGTCCTGCGGTCCCATCTTGGCCGCTACGGCCGGGGCTGGAATACGTGCCTGCTGGACCAGGCCCTGGGTTAGAACTCCATGACAGAATCTCTTCCTCAGTTTATCCAGGGTTTTGGCACCAGTGTAACACTTCGGTCTGACAGGGAATATGGAAGCTGGAGGCAGGCTTGGAACAACTCAGAAGGGTCTTTATTCTTTATCTTTTACTTTTCAGCCACTTTACAGCTCTGTGCTGGTTGGCTTCTCTGTCTCGAGGCACTTGTATGTCTCTTTTTATCCTCGCCACAGCTCACTGCAACGCAGAACAATCATTAGTCTAATTTCCTGCAGGTGTGCAATCCTTAAAACTCACTATCTCTGGCTCCGCCCTTCATTCGCAAACTGGCACTCGAGCATGCCCCCGCTTCCACAAGTGTGCTCTTCCTCTTTTTGTGTGAGACTTCCAGTTTGATTTGTAAGCAAGTAACTCAGGTTTCCTTAATAGAAACTGTCCATTAACTGCACTAACTCGCCATACTTTACGTTTGGATACCTAAGGGCATTTCCAAGTATTTTTGGAATGCAAGTAGAAGTATAAATAGGAAACTACTACTTTTTTCAGGTACAAGATTTTTTGCCTTTTATTAGCTGCTAATTCTGAGCTATATGCTTTTTGACTACACAAGCTACTGTTATGAACAGATGTACATAATGTCAGCTTGCTAGCAATCCAGTCTCACCGTTGTATCAGAGAACAAATGACTCATGAATTAAATTAATCTGTATCATCTGCTGTCTAGGGACACTAGTTTAACTTACATTTATGTGCTGATATCCTCCTAAGAAGATGTTGCCGCGGAGCATCGGAGCCCAAACACTTCTCTGGATACAGGGCTCCTCCGTCTTCTGTCATCTGTCCAAGTGAAAAAAGCAAACATACTGTCACTTCTTCAATTCAATTTTATTTGTATTGCGCTTTTTACAATGGGCATTGTCTCAAAGCATCTTTACAGAAACATATAAACCTGGTCGGTATACAGATTTTAAATGTGCGAATTTATCCCAATTGAGCAAGCCGGTGGCGACGGTGGCAAGGTCAAACTCCCTAAGATGTTAAGAGGAAGAAACCTTGAGAGGAACCAGACTCAGAAGGGAACCCATCCTCACTGGGTAACAACGGATAGTGTAAAAGTAAAGGAAAGTTCATTGGAGTCTGTATGGCCTTAGAAGCAACCGTAGTCCCAGCAACCACAGTGCGTGTGTCCATCTGGAATTGGAGTAGATGAGAGCTCCATCCAGATGTAGGGCATCCGAACGGATCAGGCAGGTCTGGAGAGCAGAAAGGATCAGGATCTCTAGTATCTCCTTAAAATCATGTGTGGCTCGACAGAAGGAGAGAGGGAGAGAAGAGATTGTTAAGACTGTGCTTTGCGTAACAGAAGTCTACTCATGATAGGCTTGAGTAAACAAATACTTTTTAAGCCTAGACTTAAAAACTGAGACTGTGTCTGAGTCCCGAACACTAACTGGAAGGCTATTCCATAACTGTGTGGCTTTATAAGAGAAATCTCTTCCCCCTGCTGTAGCCTTCGCTATTCGAGGTACCGTCAAATAGCCTGCACCTTTTGATCTAAGACATGGCAGATCATAGAAAACCAAAAGTTCATTTAGATACTGTGGCGCGAGACCATTTAATGCTTTTTAAATTAATAATAGTATTTTATAATTAATGCGTGATTTCACTGGGAGCCAATGCAGTGTTGATAAGATCGGGGTGATGTGGTCGTATCTTCTGATTCTAGTTAGGACTCTAGCAGTTGCATTCTGGACTAACTGGAGTTTTTTTATGCACCTACTGGAACATCCAGACAGTATGGCATTACAATACTCTAGTCTAGAGGTGACAAAAGCATGAACTAAAATTTCTGCATCATGTAGTGACAATATATTTCTTATCTTAGAAATATTTCTGAGATGAAAGAAGGCTATCCTAGTAATATTATCTACATGAGCATCAAATGATAGACTGGAGTCAATAATCACTCCAAGGTCTTTTACTGCTGCACATGATGAAACGGAAAGTCCATCCAGAGTTACTATGTGACCAGAAAGCTTACTTCTAGCTACACGTGGTTCTAGTACAAGTACTTCTGTCTTATCAGAATTAAGTAAGAGGAAGTTAATAAGCATCCAATGTCTAACGTCTTTTACATATTCCTCAACTTTATTAAGCTGCTGTCTGTCGTCTGGCTTTGCTGAAACATACAACTGTGTATCATCAGCATAACAGTGGAAGCTAATTCCATGTTTACGAATAATTTGACCTAGAGGTAGCATATATAAAGTAAAGAGCAGTGGGCCTAAAACAGAACCTTTTGGAACACCAAATTTAACCTCGGTATGCGTGGAGAAGTCGCCATTTACATCTACGAACTGATAACGATCGGTCAAATAAGACCTGAGCCAGGAGAGGACCGTTCCCTTAATGCCAACAACATTTTCTAATCTATCAAGGAGAATAGTATGATCTATAGTATCAAAAGCTGCACTAAGGTCAAGTAATACAAGCAACGAGACACAACCTTGTTCAGTAGTAGGTCATTTACTACTTTAACCAGTGTTGTCTCTGTGCTATTATGAGGTCTAAACCCCGACTGATACATTTCATGAATGTTGGTCCTATGTAAGTACGAGCATAGCTGCTGTGCTACAACCTTTTCTAATATCTTGGGATATTAGAAAAACAGGAGATTTGATACAGGTCTATAGCTGGACAGTTGAGAGGGGTCAAGGTCAGCTTTTTTAATCAGGGGTTTAGTAACTGCTAATTTAAATGATTTTGGTACACAGCCAGTGCTAAGGGAAGAATTGATTATGTTTAGAAGCAGTTCAATTACTCCAGGACAAATCTGTTTAAAGAAACATGTAAGTAAAGGATGAAGTATGCAAGTTGATGATTTCGCTGAAGAGATTAATGAAGCTAGTTCAGTCTCTCTAAGGGGAGTAAAACATTCTAATCGTAAAACTGCCTGGTTTTAATTTAACAACCTGAATTTCACATCTAATATTTTCAACTTTACCAATGAAAAAATTCATGAAATCTTCGCTGCTATGTAATGACTGTGTGCTTCTTTCTGTAGTGGTTTTATTCCTATTTAATTTTGCTACCGTGTTGAATAGAAATCTTGAATTGTTTTCTTATCTCCTATTAAGGTGCAGATTTAGACTTTTCTAGCATCACTAAGAGATTTTCTATAGTTCAGGAAGCTCTCCTTCCATGCTGTTTGAAATACTACCAATTTGGTTTGACACCATTTACTTTCTAATTGTCAAGTGGTCTGTTTTAAGGTATGCATTTGATCGTTATACCAGGGTGCTAGCTTTTTCTCTCTAATTAATTTTTCTTTTGAGTGGAGCCACTCTATCTAGCATGTAGCAGAGCGTTGACTCTAAAGCATTTAGTCATCTGATCGAGTTCTATGGAATCAGATGGTGATCCAAATCTAACTGATGTCTCTGGGAGGTTATTGATGAAGCTCGGTGCAGTATGTGAAGTTAAAGTACGTTTTACACGGTAGCGAGGCGAGCTGCAAATATTATGATCAATACATATTATGAATGAGATAAGATAATGGCCTGAAACAACTTCAGACTGTGGAAAAATTACAATATTTTCTATATTTAATTTGTATGTTAGTATTACGTCAAGAGTTTGACCACCATTATTTCCTATTACATTCTGATTTACCCCTACTGAATCTAAGATGTTCTCAGAGGGTCTTCCGGGTTATCAAAATGAATATTAAAATCACCAACGATTAATGCTTTATCTACAGAAACAACCAGGTTTGAGATAAAATCTGCAAATTCACTAAGGAATTCAGTATATGGCCCTGGGGGTCTGTAAATAACAATTAGAGGAATTGACTTTTTTTGTGACTACATAAGCTATACTGGTATAAAGAATTTCAAAAGAATTTAATTTATGACTAGGTTTTTGTGTGGCGCCTAGATTTTGACTATGGCCGAGTGCGACAACTCCTCCTCTACCAGTTAAACGAGGCTGATGTACATAACTGTATCCAGGAGGACTGGCTTCATTTAATGCTATGTACTCGTTTGGTTTAATCCAAGTTTCTGTTAAACACATTATGTTACATGCCTGATCAGTAATGATTTCGTTAACAATAAAAGCCTTAGACGTAAGAGATCTAATGTTTAATAGTCCTATCTTCAGAGCAGAGGTGCTGGATATGCATTCAGTATGATCTAATTTTATGTTAATTAGGTTACTAAAACAAACTTTCTGAAATTTTCTATGTATTTGTATAGCTCGGGGAACAGACACAGTCTCTATAGATTTTACTACAAGTGCTGAACTATTAATTGAACATTGATTTTGATAAATGTTGTTATTGTTGAAAGATGTACTTACGGTAGGTAGTCACTTGCTGTGTAGTGTCTTGGAGATGTCTGACAGTAGTTCTGCTCCGATGCTGCTGGGGTGCAGGCCATCAGGACGAAACAACCTAGGATGCCCCCAGAACAGATTCCAATTATTAACAAACAGCAGATTCTGTTCATTACACCAAGAAACTAACCAGTCATTCAAAGTCTACTGATGTCGTTCACCCCTGCTTGCAGCACGACCGCTCCAATGCTTTCGTCCTTCTTCAGGATTCCTGTTACCTGCACAGCGACATCAAGGACACGAGCACCAGAAAAACTGGGGAAAATGTGTGCGCACTTTACCCTTAGATGAAGCGACGCAGACATTTCACACAATGGAGTCCCCGACAATCACAGCGTTTGGTCTGGTCTGACGAAGAGGGGCGAAGCGGTTCCTGGTTGGGATCTCAAATGCTAGGGGTGGTGTGGTGGGAGAGGTCCTCGCCCGGGGCCTTCCGACGCTGGTTCACCCAAGGTCGGTGGTGTGTTGGCACCGGCGTGAGGGAGACCTGGGCTGGATAAGTCTTGGGTGCACGGTCCCTGCACAGAGAAACACATGGCGTAGAGGGGCTGGGAGTGGTAATACCAAGCTGCGTGCTTACCTTGGATTTATAAGCGGAAGCACAAGCTGTTTCCAGTGCGGTTCTTTGCTCGTGCAGCTGGACCTGCTTGTTGAGTAGGCCGCGGATCTGTTTCTCCACGGTCTCCAGTTCCAACAGCACCATGTGCAGCTCGAGCGACTCCTCTTCTGCACTCAAAAGCGGAGAAACAACAGACATATTTGCTTTTAAAACAGTGATAAATGAGATAAATGTGAAAAGTAAACAAGGCTAGCGGTAAGGTGATGCTAGCGGGCTACAAGCTAGTCGCGGATGTTTGTAAGATCCAATGAAACTTAGCAACAGCGCAACATTACCATTGTTTTTATCTAAAATAGTATCAGTTATATTTGTAAACGTTCTAAAAGTAAAAAATTATATTTTTAAAGTATAGAGATTTAGAAAAAAATAGCGTCGGCTCAAGGGACACTGCTTCCTGCTACACTGCTTCCTGCGACACTGCTTCTTGCTTCTGTATTTTCTTTAGATTCAAAGCTTATAACCAAACTCAAAGGGCTCCTTCATTTTGGGGATGCGGATGGAGATTTTATGGCATCACATCCACATTTAGCTCTAGTGTGCAGTTTATGGTAAAAACACAGCTGTTCTTAAAAAACCTTTTGTTTGTGCCAATTATTAAGGCAAACCCTAACTGCACAAACAATGCCAGTTTTTAGTGAGTCCATAATTATTAACATTAACTATGAGATGTTAAATGGTAATGTCGATAGATGTTATGAGTACAAGCTAGTCAGCTGAAAAAACAACCCAAATGGCTAACCAGAAGTCTTGCACAAACAACTTCAAACAGACATATGAAAATAAGGTGGGTACTGATTACATTGTTTTTTGACATTGTGTTTTTATGTGATTATTATTTGTATTATGCTCATAATGAAAAATAGTTTGTTTAGTTTGATAGTTTTAAGTATATTAGTTATTTTATTTTATGTGTGTGTTTAAATATTTATTCATAGTGCACATTGTGCATCCTTGATTTTTCTCTGAATGTGCATCACTTACAGCAGTGAGATTAATTTAGGCTTCCCCAAGTAGCTTGCAACAACACTTTTCTATCAGAGAAAAATTCCAAAATCTTATATTCAGCAGCTTTAAAACACATGCAATTAAATATAAACACACAAGCGGTGATTTTTAAAAAATCTCTTTTCTCAGGTGAAGTTCAGCGAGTTGACCATCGACATGTTTCGCATGCTCCAGGCCCTTGAGCGAGAACCTGTGAATCTTGCCACCCAAACCACCAAACCAGGGACACTTGTAAGAGAAGACTCTTGCACTCTCCCCATCTCTCTCACCGTTGAGTGTTCTTTTTAGCTCTTTTTTCCTATCCCTTTCTCCCTTTCACTCTCTATCACACTCTTAGGCTTTCATCTCTCTCTTTTCAGGAACCCAGCGAAAAGCCAGCCAAGCGGGAGAACCCTCACAAATACCTTCTATACAAACCCACTTTCAGCCAACTTTACACCTTCCTTTCAGCCTCCTTCAAGGTCAGCACACATTTCCTGCACACATCACCTTTGTTTCTGTCTGTCTGTATGTGTAGTTGCCGCTTGCATAAATGACCCAATCAAACGTATTCAAATCTAAATACAGTGAGTTTGGAAAGTACAGTAGGTAGTCAACCAGAATGTCTATTGCCATTACAAACCAGTCACATTACCAAATACAAACCACATTACCAAATACCAAATACACATTACCAAATACACATTACCAAATACAAACCAGTCACATGTGAAAGTCATTCACAAAATTACTACCAGGTGGGGCAAAAGGACAGATTGCAAATCGTCTGGAAGTGTGACGTTTTTGGTCTGTAAATGGAGATCACATACTGGAATAAATTGATAGTAACACAAATATAACATTTAAAAATATATATTTTTATTATAACATCATTGTTTTTGTTATTTTGTTAAATTAAAATCAGCAGTGACTGATTTCATGTTATTGTTATTTTCAAAGCGTATTAGAACAATGTTCTCGAACCGGAACAAAGAATACAGTTTTTGCTCCATTTTCGCTTGTACTCCATCACTCCCCGTCCATGCTTATTTATGTTATTTAAAAGGTTAATTTCACATATTCAATTTAATTTTTTTCCTCATGTCTGTTAAAATGTAGTCACGTTAGTTCAAGCCAAAGAACACAAAACATGCAAATCAAACTTTAATGGGGAGGGTTCAATACAAAGGTGGAAACGGTACCAAGCTGGGCCCGCTATCCAAATGGATAATAGATGGAAAATACAAGAACTAAAATCCCAGCCTGGAGATAAAAGATGAGTTAGGTCTGGCTGAAATACAAGCTCAAATAATACCGCCAACAGCAGGGCAAGAACCAAGGAGCCCTGCTCCGACACACTAACCACTGGGCTATCCGCAGGTATAGTGAATTGTGAGCAGATGTTTTTACAGGGTAGCTATGAATGAATAAATATCAAATAAACATAAATCAAAACAGGGTGGATTTTGAATTGTGTTTAATTTTAACACCATGTAATTATTATGTACATTTTGTTAAAGATCAAATCAGGAGACGTGCATCATGTTTGTTTTTTGGACACATTATTTACAAAGAGATTTGGTTATGAGATAATTTAGAAGACAAGCATTGACAAATGAGGAAATTTTATTTAGCCGATGCTCTTAAATTGGATTACAAAAAGTTCTTTAACTTCATGTGTGGGGCTGCAGTGGACAGTTTTTGTGCTTCCCAGCCACTGGGTTAGTGGCTTTGTGACAAACAATAGAAAATATTATTATGAAAATAATAATAAAAATGTTAATAAGTAATGTTAAATGTTAAATAAGTAAATGTGAATGGGTTAACACTGGAATCCCTAGAAATACATGAGCATCCTCGTACCCACCAAATGAGGAGCCTTTCCTCTTACTCCCCCCATAAGCTGACATAATCAGGGCTCGACATTAACACTAGTCTCGGACAAGTGAATGTTTTTGGACAGACAAGTGAATGAGAATTGCAAATGAAATGTCAATAACAAAAAATATAATAATAATAATAACTGGCTTTAATTGTGATATAGCCTTTGTGATAGTCAGTTATAACCAAGTTCACATTCTTCTGCTGATGAAAATAATCTAGAGCACATAGGCTGCTGCATACAGTGGAAACCAGGAAAGTGCAGGTTTATACAAGCTGTTGCTTAGAAACAAGCTTGACCAATCAGAATTTGATTCAACTTTACCGTCAGAAAACAGCAGAGAACCGCATCTTTTTAATTTTCTAAAAAACAATGTTTCTCAAACCTTTGCAGCCTGGGCCAACACCACTACCACAACATGAAGGCAAACATGATTTGAAAAATTAAGTTTATGCGTTTGCTTCTTTCCATGACCACAGCAGTGCTGTTGCCAGCTACCACATCACTGTTTGGTGTGGTGTTGTTTATAGTTGAATGATTCATGTAAGGTGTTATGAGCTGATAGATCACTGATGAGAGTATATTGATTCTAAATAATTATATTTACACCACAATTGAAAAAAAAAATTCCTTTATTCTCTTTAAGTAACTTTTTTTATTTGGACAAGTGAATGACAAATTTACTTGTCAGAAGGACAACCACATGACACTGCTTAAAGTCAAGCCCTGCATATGGCGAAGCAGAGCGGTGCTAGAATCATGCTATGGGGGTGCTTCTCAGCAACAGGGATGGGAAGACTGGTCAGAATTGAGGGAAGGATGACCGCAGCCAAATACAGAGAGGTTCTTGAAGAAAACCTGCTCCAGAGTGCACACAACCTCTGACTGGCATGAAGGTTCAGCTTTCATCACACCAACAATCCAAAGCATACACCCAAAACAATGCTGGACATCTTTAGTTTCAGTGACACCGACCGGCATACTTGGACGAAGCCATTCAGCTAGCAGAGGATCACCTGGCGGCATCTTCAGTGGCAGACAGCTTTCTAGTTTCTCTCTCTTTCTCTCTGTCTCTCTTTTCCTTCTCTAATTCCAGCGTCCCATGACCGAGGTACCAAGAGACTGAAACTGGCCGTCATAGTTTGGTGGGGAAGCCAGGCATCTCTAGCATGAGTGTGCCATCATGGAAGTGGGAACACCAATACAGATATCCCACAATCTTCAGGCCTCCCACGATCGAGCAGAAATGTACTGTGTGTCAGGGAGTATACAAGGGAGTACACCTCAGGCCTTGGTGGACTCTGGGTACAACCAGATCACAGTCCATCAAAGCCTGATTCAATGCCAGGCATTGGGAAATGCATGATTGGTGAAAGTAAGGCGTGTGCACAGGGATGTTTAGGAGTATCCACTAGGGGCCAATCATGATTACATTCTGTGGGTCAAAAGCATAGAGTGGAGGCGGTGTTTGTTTGGAGTCGTTTGCCTCACCCAGCCACTAATGTTTGGGACAATTTGCCCAGGGTTTTGGGCATTAGTACGAGAAATGTTTGTGGATGTGTAGTGCAGTAGTGTGGAATGTGCACAGCATAGCTGGGGAGGCAGTGCCGGGACCATCAGTGTCAGCTCTACATCAGTGGGACACAGAGGGTGGGGAGGGCTCTGCTCCTCCATGCTTTGCAGGGATTCCCCTCTGAGATTTCCCCTTGGAGCAGTGAGAGCAATTGATGGTGAGCAAATTCAGCTTAATGTTGCTGCTCATCATAATCCCATGGCTAGGCATTTGGGGCAGGATAAAACACTAAACCATCTCATGGCCTACTTTTATTGGGTGGGCATTTGCAGTGCTATGTTTGCAGGTGGTGTGTAGCATGATATAAATGTCAGCTGGTGAACCCGCCAGCCAACCCAAAAGTACCATTGCACCCCCTTCCACTGACCGAGGTCGCCTTTGAAAGAATTAGCATGGACATCATCAGGTCATTAGAACTAACTGCACAAGGGCATTGCTTTGTGCTAATTTGGACTACGCAAAGTGATACCTGAAAGCCATGCCTCTTCTCAACATCTCAACATGCAGCATTGCGGAGGCACTGTAGTCAGTTGAGCCAGGTGGTGGGGGTATGTGGCAGTGGAGGCATGGTCAAGTGTCAGCTGCAGTCAGAGTCTAAATTAATAGTATCTTTGCTGCAACTTTTCCAACATGAAGCTGCACATCTGCTCACCACGACCCAGCACAGGTAATGCATCACACCAGTGCTGACCACTATTCGTTGGTTACCAGTGCGTCAAGGTCACATATGTAAATAAAGTCAAGAAAAAAGCAATATGATCTAAAACTTTTATTTAGCATTTATTTTAGAGCTTAAAAACATGTTCAATGTTTGGATTTGTTTTAATAAAATAAATAAATAAAAGATCACTGTCCCTGATGCAGGTAACATTACATCACAATAGCTAGGGCAGTGGTTCTCAAACTGGGGGCCGCCAGATGGTGCCGGGGGGGCACATATAGATTTTTTTGTTGTTGTTGTTGTTTGTTTTACCTGTATGTAAGTCTGGATTGTGAACATTTGAACTATGATGTACATAAAAATGAGAAATATTAATAAATGAAATCAATTATACACAGCACACTAAGACACACCAAACAGAGACATCCGTTGATATACTAGTGTACAGTACTGTTAGCCACACACTGATAAAACCTAAGACTATTTAAAATGCATAAGTTTTTAGGTAGAGGACATAGTCTCTTAGCTGAGAAAGTTAATGCAGAAGAGTCTAGCATGAAAAAAAAAAAAAAAAACGAAAATTTGGCAACTCTATGGGGGCACAAAGGGATGCACCCTACACAAGGGGGGCCTTAGTCTGAAGAATTTGAGAACCACTGATCTAGGATGACCATATTCTGGTTTTCCAAAAAGAGGACACCATTTTTTTGGGGAGGGTGGGGAGTGGCTTAATAGCATTCAAAAGAGTGTTACTATGAATACAGACTTTAATACACTAAAAAAGACACATTATTTGCATCACATAAATATATATAAATAAAATTGGTTTCACTCTGCCCACGTTTTACATTTTTTCATACATTCTTTTGAATGTCCATAGAATAAAATAAAATATCAGATGCCATGAGTGTACCTTCTGCAATCATTCGCACATTTGAATAACCATGTAATGCGAAGCATTGTGATAACATGAAATAAAAAATTACCTTATATGGCCATGGGCATTCTTTCAAACCAGGACAGCTGTCATTTGCTGCTATGTTGACACCATACACAACAGCACTTCACCGTCGCCTGTTCACTGAGAGTAGGCTAATGGTTGATATACAGAATTGGGACAATAGTTGCTGCAAGCCTTTTATAATCAACCAATTGGTGTGTGAGAAGGTGGGAATTATAGCGCACACGACACATGTTATTAGACCATGCACATCCATAGATGCCAAGTCCGCTTATAATACACGACTTTGGGCTTCTTCTTTTTTTTAAGTTGCATTTAAAAAATCACGGGTCGCGGATTGTGGTTTTTTGGGGCTTATTTTATAAAAATCTGACAAGCAACTTAGCTTCTTAATATTTATGGTTGCTGTTTTCGCCAATGCATTGATTGACACTGTCTGCTCACAGCTAATAGCCAATCAGTGCAATAATATAAGTGCTGTTGCGTAATTTGTCAAACATTCTGCCCCTGCCTCCTCCTCATTGGAGAAAAATCACATTCAATATGCAGGTGTGTGACGCTGTAATCGAAGCGATGATAGTTAGTAGTAGACGTACATAGACATATGTCAGTTTCCACAAACAATGCCTCCAACAAAGTAATCAAAGTATGGCAAAAAGTACAACAAAGACTGGGAAAAGGAGACACAACTTAAAGACTGGATAGGTCAAGTGATCAAAGTAAAGTGAATGTGCAGGTACTGTAAATGAAGCAATCGCAACAACACAGACACTTTCTTGACAGTAACGGTCTTGACTTCAAGAAGTGAACTGATTGTTGTATTGTCATGGTTGGACGGAAAAACTCAGTTTAGTACTCACTTCCTCAAAAAGAACGAGAAACTACAACTGCTAAAATGTGTGTCATTCAATTCAACTTTGAATTGAATTGAAACACTGCCTTGCAATCTTGAGTTTTTAATTTCACATTCGCACAACTGGTTTTCTCACAGTGCACTGAGGTGCAGAGAATATGCCAAAATTTACGAATTAATCAACCCCAGTGAAATGCTAGCTGCTAGTGCAGCTAGTGCAGCTTACAGGCGCTAGGTGGCTTTCCATATATGACTGCTGTGTTCATGTACTAAAGCAATGGGACGAGCTGCAGTTACATTTCCAGTTGTGCAACGATGCTATGATGCAGAAGTACTCTACCAGATGTACTGAGATCCCTTAAACAAACTGTATCTGTTTCTTATGCCCATCTTACATGAGTTTTCTAGAGTGAAAAAATTGTTCTCTCGAAAATGGGAATGCATTCAAAATGCTGGACAGCCTACAGTAATTTTTTCGTACACTTATCTCAAGAGTAATCATACCCAGCTCCATTCCTCCTTCTGATTCCAAACTCCTTGATGTCAATTTAAATGACACAGCCAGTCGTCTGCCCGTGTGTGCGGTTAATTTCGGCGTGCAGTTTACTATTGCTCTTGGAGAAGCTAAGCTTGACAGCGCTGTCAAAACAAATAAGATTTCCTTCCCGAAGCAGCAATGCAGGTGCAGAATAGGCTTCCAGCAAATATCAATACCTGGAAATCCATGGCATCATTCAGCCCATCAGTGATTCTATCACAGAACAAACCACAGTTAGCCATAGTACCCATACTGAAAATGTACACTGGTGATCTCGGGGCTCTGGATGCGCAGTATCAGTGCAGGGTAGGAGCGGGATGACCTTCTTTTATAAGGTAAATTTTTAATTTTTACAATGTTTTGTAACATATTAATTATCAGGCTATAATAAAAACTAGTAGGCCTATACTAATGCTAACAGTAGATACATTTGGTTTGAATTTATTTTATTAGTCTATAAATATGTGGCTATGTTACAGCTCCCCCTTAATGCTCTTGTCTTTTTCTCCTTCTCTTTCTCTCCAATCCTATTCTCCTCACAGGTGATCGGAGATGAGTGGATATGGCGTGCCCTCCCAGTTGTTAGTTTGCTGATTTTTGTAAAATAACTTCTGTTTTTGCTTTTCAAACTGTTTTTGCTTTTCAAATAAAATAGTGGTTTCAGTTTAATATGTTTCAGGCTCATTTATTGGTAGTAAATAATCTAATAATATTGGACTTGTTTTTGAAGGTGAAGCTGCTTATTTGTCTCGTGAGAATTGGCAACTGTGTGCACATCATAATGAAACTAAAGCCGAATCCTAGACATTTAGACGCTTTTTTAAGGTCCGAAAAAGAGGACATGTCCAGGAAAAATAGTATGTATGGTCACCCTAACAAAAGGATTTCAGAGAACAATTTCTGTTAATTTCTAACAAATTAACTTTGCGCAAAATTTATTTGCACATGCACCAGGAGGTTGCTCATGTGAGCCATGACTGGCAAGAGAGAACCAGAACTATAATCAAGCAGCTGTCTATATTGTATTGTCAAAAGATTAATTTCTTTGGTTTTAAATGAAGAAATTGTAATCCTGATAGTATTTTTTACGAAATATACCTGTAATCTGCCATATATCATGGAGGTAATTCTGGACTTCATTTCCCAGCAGCCACTGCACCATACTACATCATTGTCACATGACCACCTGCACCTGCATCATGTTTCTGTTTAACGAGCACTCCTTTATATAGCCACTGTTTGTACTGCTTCCTTGTCTCACGTAAATTGTCTTCTATGCTTTTGTCCACGCTTCCATGTTTAGTTTTTGCCACAGTATTTTGCCAAGTTGTCTTAGTGTCGTTGTTTGTTTATTTATTTACTAAACCGTTTGGAAATCTGCGATTGCTTCCACACCTACCTTTGTAACGTGACATAATCTGATTACTTTGTATTTTAACGTAACTGTAACAGATTACAGTTACCAGTTTTTTTGTATCCTGATTATGTAACGTCGTTACATGTATACAGTTACTCCCCAAGCCTGCCTAAATGACAAAAGGTGAAAATGGAAAAAGCTGAAAAAGTAGACAGAAGACTATGGTTAGGGTTTTACTGTAAGCTTTAATATTATAGATTTATTTGTATTTATTTTATAACAAATTGGTATTGGTAGTCACTGAGATCCATTTAAACATCTGTTATCTTCAACTTATTCTTATACAGTTATATTTTTAAAAAAAATAATAATAAATTATAGTTGTTTTGGGTGACTGTTCAGGTGCCTTTTTTCTTCTTCTGGCCCTAAAATGAGAAATTTAGACACCAATGTCTGAAAGCATCTCTGAAGTATAAATGTGGTGTGATTGTAAAATGTTTCAGGGCCTGAAATGGTCAAATGTTGTTAGATATTTGGGTGTTTATCTATGTGTTGTTTTTTGTGTTTTAGTTGCTGATTTGGTCATTTTTTGTTTATTTAACAGGAGCTACCTGCCAATAGTGTTCTCCTGGTATATCTGTCAGCTACTGGGGTCTTTCCCACTGGACGTGTGGAATATGAAGGCATGTCTTTTCCATTGTTGATCATTCTATTCGTTGATTTGTCTGAATAGTCCTTCATTTTAATTATTATTCATCAGATAATTTCAGAATTGACTGTTCCACACATGCTCTACTTAAACGGTAAGACACAAAGCAAGTGAGGTAATCTTCCTCTATAACCCAGTGATAATGACAGCTCTTAGAAGGTTAATGCATTAACTACCATCAAGCATCTCATTCCACCCAGCTAGCCACACACAAAGACACACACCGTCCCTCACTCACTCATTCAGCTTATGCTCAATAAAGTTCCCTTGCTTAGATTAAGTAGACAATGACTATGTTTACATGGACAGCAGTACTCTAATTATTGACCTTGCTCTGAATAAGATAATAATGTGATTAATGTGTTTACATGAGTCGCTTTTAGAATACTCCTTTCATGTACCCGTTTTACATGTTATAGAACATAATTAGATTAACGGCACACGTCACTGCGCCACGCCGTCTGACGTCCCTCCAGAATTTCACGTATTAACATACAGTTCGTCTTCATTATGGTACCGTGTATATATAGTTTTGGGTGTTTTTATTTTTAATTTTTACGAATGCTTCCAGTGCGGTTAATTATTTGTCATGCTATACGTGCTAATAGACGACTGCTTGAAGCCATGGGCTGCGTCCCAAACCGTGTACTTACCTACTGTATAGTAGCCGAGATACATGTATTTCACCTGGTATAGGCCTGTAGTAGGCAACTACGCGGTTTGGGATGCAGCCGTGCTCTCTTGTTTGCCATAAAATGGTTGAGCACTGCCACGTGTGTACGTGTCCTGTCACAGAATGTGGCGAAAACTCTCACACGACGTTAATAATGTGATTAAGGTGTTTACATGTCTGTAATACACCTCGATAATGCAACTAAAACAGGAGTAATCCACATGTCTTAATTCGATTTGTGTTTACTTCGAATATACTCTTAATTGGATTAAGGTAATTAAAAATTGCAGTTTA
Organism: Ictalurus furcatus; assembly: GCF_023375685.1. Taxonomy (NCBI): domain Eukaryota; kingdom Metazoa; phylum Chordata; class Actinopteri; order Siluriformes; family Ictaluridae; genus Ictalurus; species Ictalurus furcatus. The sequence continues at coordinate 8,918,249 of NC_071282.1, forward strand.
CATGGTAGTTTCTTAATCAGAGTATTGTCTTAATCGGGTTAATAGTGGATTATTGTTGTCCATGTAAACGCACTGAATGTAATGATGGAGTATTATTCACTCTTCTTACTAGGCCATTATATAAGATAATAAGGTCAGAGTCTTAAACTCCTCAGAGACCCATCCTCTTTTGTGACCCAAAAAACTCCTCCCAAAATGCTGCTCTGAAATTAAGGTCTCATGAGCCACAGGAAGAAAGTTAGAGTGCTTTATTATTTCTTTATTCTTTGTGATCTCTTCAGGACCCTATGACTTTGGAGGAGTTCTAACCAACACTAATCGTGATGTAGTAAACTGCGAGGCGGTGCAGAAGAGAAACCAGGCCCAGAAAGAGATGCACTGGTAAACAATCCCACTCAATCACTGGATACGAAACATGAAGTCTTAAGCTATCTTTTTGCTGGAAAAGTGTGCCTTTTTGAAAAAATTCATGCAGTAATAATAATGCTGTGTCTTTTTTATGCGCAATCATCAGCCTTCACCCTGGAGACCTGTACCCCTTTACCAGGAAGCCCTTGTTTATTATTGTGGACTCATCCAACAGCACGGCCTACAAGGTATATTTAATTTATTAATACAGTGCAAAGCCAACCACGTACCTAGTTTACCTAGAGATGACCTACAGTATTATCTCTAAACCATTTTAGGGATCATATGGAGATTTATAATTATTCATAAAGGAGCATCCAAATAAATAAAATATTATTTGAAAGGATCTAACAATAAAATGGAAAGCTTAAAAATAGGGAAAGAATTGCCTCCATTTTTCATTAATGGTTTTGACAGATACAGACAGCTGCAGAAGAGGGCCTCCATGTGGCCATTTAAAAATATCAAAGTTGTTTTAAATATGAAGGTTTTTTATTGTTAAATATTTACTCATTAACATTATTAAACAGGTACTGATATATCATTTTTCTTTGTCTCTCTTTGTAGAATTTCTGTAATCTGTTTGGCCAGCCTTTGGTGTGCCTACTTTCCCCTACTGTGTATCCAAAGAGTATGCAAGGTTCTGTTCTTTTTATTGTTTTTTAAATTATTGTTATGTATTTTTATCATGTATCGTATTAGTGCTACTAATACTGCCTCCCAAGTGTGAAGAGTTGAAGTGATGTGGCTGATATACAGTTGGGGTTTATAACCTGACATGAAATTGACTTAATTGGGATTACACTGTATGTCATTAAATCACACTAAATAGCTTATATGATATTGGATATAATAATATTGAACTGGGAAAATTTTGTTTTGAAAAATTATTTACAAATTAAAAAAAAATGTACAAGTTAAAGTAGTCACCCTCAATGCTGTGAAATCTCTAACTAATTTCTGGTGTAAATAGTTAAATATACCTGTTCCAGGAAGTCCTGGGTCAAAGTTCTGAGGTTAAAATATTAATCAGGGTTTGATTCTAAAAATACATTACAAACTTTAAATATCCCAATGAGCATAATTAAATCCATTATTAAAATCTGGAAAGACACGATTACAACTCTGACTAGAGGAGTTAATGAACTAGGTAAGAATGGCATTAGTGACAAAAGCAACCAAGGCACTGTAGTTGCTTCCACTCTGAACTTAAATTTGTAAAAACAGATTCTCCTTCCTATTTTATAAAGAGATTCCATAGCTTAAGGGATGTCATTTGAAATTAATTTGAGAAGGACTTCCAATTACTTGTTAGTTACATGATCTAATTAGTGAAGAAAACATCAAACATGAAACATATCTCAGCTGATTGAGGTCATTTGCGGTACATGTAAAATTGTGTAAATTATATTTTTCACCCGACTGTTTCTTTAAGGCTGAGTGGTTAATCTTAATTGTTATCTTGGCATTTTGATTTCTAAATAATTTAAAAACCCCTTATTCACCTAATGTCGTTGTCTACATTTTAGACCATTCTCAGCGTGGGAGTCTCTTCACTCTTTTTCTCTACAATCCCCTAATGGGCTTTCTGTCCGTCTGTGGGCTAACCAGTATGTGCCAGAGTTTATGGGAAAAGGCCCAGGAGTTTTTGAGCAAAGTTTCTCATGACATTGGCCAGATGCTCACCAGCTCTCGAGCTATTGGTAACAGACAATTTGATATTTTCTTATCAAATTATTATGTATTTTATGTAATAAACTGGAGCAAGTTCTTTAAGCAAGTGGATAAATGCAAGAATGAGGGCATGACTGAATGTCTATTCTGTTTTCATTCTAGATCAGGCTTTTTTGCAGTTCTATGGCGATGAGTTTTTGAGGCTGCTGATGATCAGGTTCGTGTTCTGCTGTGCCACTCTACGACTACACAAGCTCTTCCGGGTAAGAGAGAACCAGTTTGGATATCTGTCTGAACACACTAATTTTTACCTGTCTATTTTTTCATGCACTAGTTAGATCTGAGCCTAGACTCAAAGCAGACTTAATGAGATTCTCAGGATGCTTTGACTTATGTAGCATTTAGTCCTTTGGGATGGAAACCTGGTCAGTTTTCCTCTCGATGCCATTTGTTTAGGCAGGTAAGAACAAACAACCAGTCTGAGAGCATCTGAGAGAGGTTTTCTTACTCTAAGAAAGTGAACAAAAATGTCATGCTTTATGGGTTGTGTTCAATTTTCATCTGTAGCTATGAACTGCTCAGTTGTTAGGTGCAACTGATCTGTTGGGTGCAAACTGAGCCAAAGGACCGAGCTATAGAACTGCAGAAATGCCATGTTTAATGGATATATGGACTACAGAACAAAAAGAGAAAATAAATGCTTAATGCAAGATGTTTTAAACTTGTTCTTTATATAATTATCTAATCATTACATTAGCCCCTGCTCCATGGATTTTGTACTTGGGTGATTTTTGAGAGGTCTGCATGCACTTGAAAAGATTTACCTTTTACCATTGCTGTGTTTCTGCCTAATGAATGAAAGAGTTTTACAACCCCAATTCTGAATAAGTTGGGACAGTATGGAAAATGCACAAAAACAAACGAAAAGAGTCATTTGAAAATTCAATTCACCCTGTACTATATTGAAAACACATTATTAACACATTAGTTGATATTTTACTTTGTGAATTTAATTTATTTTTGAAAATATACACTCATTCCAAATATGATGACTACAACACACTCCAAAAAAGTCAGGACAGTCGACTGTTTACCACTGTGTAACATCACCTTTTCTTTTAATAACACGTATTAAGCATTTGGGCACTGAAGACACCAGTTGGTTAAGTTTAGCAAGTGGAATTTTCCCCCATTCGTCCATTATGCATTTCTTCAACTGCACAACTGTACGTTGCCTTATTTTGCACTTCATAATGCGCCACACATTCTCAATCAGAGACAGGTCAGGACTGCACACAGGCCATGCCAGCACCCGCACTCTCTGCTTACGCAACCATGCACTTGTAATCCGGGCAGAATGTGGTTTGGCATTGTCCTGCTCTGTATGGCAGCATATGTTACTCCAAATTGTGTACATATCTTTCTGCATTAATGGTGCCCTCACAGATGTGCAAGTTACCCATGCCATGGACACTGACACACCCCCAAACCATGACAGATGCTGGCTTTTGGATCTGATGCTGATAACAGCTTGGATAGTTCTTTTATGGCTTCTGCTTTGCATAGTAAAACCTTAACTTGCATCTGTGGATGTAGCTGCGGATGGTGTTGACTGAAAAAGGTTTACCAAAGTATTCCCGAGCCCATGTCAGGATATCCATTACAGACTCATGACAGTTTTTAAGACAGTGACATCAGAGGGATTGGAGATCACGCTCATTCAAAAGTGGTTTTTGGCCTTGCCCTTTACGCACCGAGATTTGACCAGATTCCTTGAATCTTTTAATTATGTTGTGCACTGTAGGAGGTGAAATACCCAAAATCCTACAATTTGACTTTGGGTGATGTTGTTCTCAAAGTGTTGGATTATTTGCTGACACATCTGTTGGTAGATTGGCGAGCCACGACCCATCCTTGCTCTTGAAGGACTAGGCCTTTTTTGGAGCCTCCTTATATACTATGATTAGACGATTGCCTCACCTGTTTCACATCACCTTCCTATTTCAACTTGTCACATTGCTATTAGTCCTAAATTGCCCCTGTCCCAACTTTTTTGGAAGGTGTTGCAGAGCATCACTTTCAAAATAAATAAATAGTTTACCTTGAAAAGAACTATGCTTTTGATTAGGTAAAACATCAAATACTTTGTCTTTATATGTTTTTTTGTTTAAATACAAGTCAAAGTACATTAACAAACCATTCCTCTTTGTTTTTATTTTCCATACTGTCCCACCTTTTTCAAAATTGGGGTTGTACAAGTATAGCTCTTTTTTTCAGAAGTTCAACTTTCATTTTCTCATATTTACAACCAAATATGTTAAACAACTTAGAACATGGCACATTTGGTAGCAGACCACCCAATTTTTAGTTTTAAAGTAACTAACACTTAATATTTGGTTGCATATCCCTTGCTTGCAATAACTGCATCAAGCTGCTGATCCACTGACATCACCAAGCTGTTGTTTGTGATGCTTTTCCAGGCTTGTACCGCAGCTCCTTTCATTTTTTGTTTTGGGGGTTCCTCCTTTCAGTTTACTCTTCAGCAGGTGAAATGCATGCTCAATTGGTTTAATGTCTGGTGATTGACTTGGCCAGTATAAAACCTTCCACGTTTTGATGAAGTTCTTTGTTGTGTTAGTAGTGTGATTTGGGTCATTGTCTTGCTGCATGATGAAGTTCCTCACAATTAGATTGGATGCATTTCTCTAGAAATTGTCAGATAGAATGTTTCTGTAGACTTCTGAATTTATTCAGAATTTATGAGTTACATCAATAAATCAATAAAGATTAGTGAGCCCATTCCAGAAGCAGCCATGCAAGCCCAAGCCATGACACTACCTCCACTGTGCCTGAACAGTGAGCTTGTAGGTTTTGGATCATGAGCAGATTTTTTTTTCTACACTTTGGCCTATCGATCACGTTGGTAGAGGTTAAACTTGGTTCCAGGACTTTTGTGGCTTATGGCTGTATGTCTTTGTGAATTCCAATTTGGCCTTCTGATTCTTACTGATCAGTGGTTTGCATCTTGTGGTATTTCTGCACTTGAAGACTTCTTCAAATGGTGGACTGTGATACCTTCACCCCTGCCCTGTGAAGATTATTGGTGATGTCTGTTGTGGATAAAAATGACATGAAATAAACATGAGGGAGACCTAGTATGAGTAATATGTAATTTTATTGATAATTCACAGGACTGGTGGGTGCGTAATCTTGAGGAGAGCGGTAGGGGGAAGAAAATGGGGTGCGTCCTGGGGACATGGGATAGTCAGCAAAGGTGAAATAAGGAGACCACTGGGAATAGGGCGGACTGACAGGTGAGAAGAGGGAAGAATGGTCAGAGCCCAGATCAGAGAAGGTGACATCTACCTCAGACTGAAAGCTGGAGGGAGGTTCTGTCTGTGTAGAGGCGTCAATACACACATTCACGGGGTGGATTCTGTATCTGAGAGGGGGGGGAACCCCGCATTTCCATTTCCAGAGGGGGTGCTGTGAAGAACGTTAAGTAGCACCATGATATCAGCAGTGAGGTGCGCGAGCTGATAGTGAGTGTTCAGGTCCAAATCCAGCCCCTCCCGTAAAGAAGAGAAGGAAAAATGACGACGGGCACCTAGACACACAGAAGCGGTATTAGGCGGATATTGACGAATTGGATTCACACTTTAAGATCTTTTAAGAGTAACACACTATGGTTTATTAGTCAAAAAGAAGTATAAGAGCTGAGGAGTGCAAACACACACACACTCTCGTACAGTCAAGGGCAGGCATGTAGACATAACACACACACACACACTCTCTCTGTCTCTCTCTCTCACACACACACATAACATTATAACTTTGTAATAAAAAGGAGTATTAAGATATTATAAGGGTAATATCTTATAATAATAAAATATATACTCTTTATAAAAATAAAGAGTAGTAGGATATGTAGGATAGTAGAAGGGTAATATAATGATATTATGAAGTAGGAAGTACAGTAAACCATTTTGCAAGCAGTATAACTATATATAAAATAGAGATATATATAGCAAATATGAAAATAAATTATAAACCAGAAATACAGAAAAATGTAACTTACTCATAATTCAGATGGTGAAGATTCTTGTCTCGCAAGGAAGGCCTTAATTTTAAGAGAAAACCATGAGGAGCCATTTATAAGGGTAGCTGAGTCAAGCTGACCCCGTGAGATAAGAGTGAGACCAAGGTCTCTCTAAATTGTTTTGTCTCTCTCCACTTTCGAACCTAATGGCATTCGGAAAGTCCTCTTTCAAAACATAATGGTATTCGGAAAGTCCTCTTTCAAAACATAATGGTAAATTTGATAAGCCTCTTTCAAAACATAATGGTAATGTAGATGAGCTCTTTTTTAATCTTATTGGTATTGATATCATAGTCTTTCTGAAATATATTGGTTATCTACTGTGTAAATACAGTATAAATACTGGAGCTTGAGCTCCGGGTGTCAGATCACTTCTGAGAATTCTCATCGGTGTGGATCTCGTGTGGTGGAACGGAACCAATAAATCTGGACCCTTGCTTCTTCTCACTCACGGCTGGTGTCTTTTTTTCTATCTCCAACTGGGTTTACAGATGTGAGTTTTTGCTTCTATGTTGAATTTTAAGTGTTTTTGGGTAATAGGCTAAATTTGAGCCAACATTTGGCACCCCAGATGGGACTGGGCTAAGATCTATATGTCTGTAATCTCTCCCGTGGGACTTCACTCTCTAAGCAACAGGTAGGCCGTGTAGGAAGAAGGCATTGCAGACGCCTGTTATTTCAAAGCCTGTTTTAGTGGTCTGTTGTTTTTGGGTTTATCTTTACAGCTCTCACAATGTTTGTCTCCAACTGCTGTTGTTTTCCTTGGCCGACCTGTTCCATGTCTGGTTGTTAGCACACCTGTGGTTTCTTTCTTTTTCAAGACATTCCAAATTGTTGTATTGGCTATGCCCAATGCTTGTGCAATAGCTCTGATATATTTTTCCTCTTTTCTCAGCTTCAAAATGGCTTCTTTTCTCCCATAGACAACTTTATGGTCTTCATGTTGGTTTATCCTTTTTAACAACAAATGCAGTCTTCACAGATGAAACCTAGGGCTCAAACCAAAAGTAGACATTCAGAGCTGTTTGTTCTTTAAGCAGGCAATTTAACATGGCACACCTTTTCAGCAAGAAACACCTATCAGTCACATGTTCCAATATTTTTGATCACTTGACAAAATGGGTGGGTTCAAACAAAAAAGTTGTTTAACACATCTAGATGTAAATATGAGGAAATGAAAGCTGCAATTCTGATCTAGCATCTCATTCATCATTTGAGCTCCAGTCTTCAATGTATAGCTAAAGCAACATAATTGGCTTTACTGTTCCAGTACTTTTGGAAGGGGCTCTATATACATTCTGTGTGTGTGTGTGTGTGTGAGAGAGAGAGAGAGAGAGAGAGATGTGCCACAGGTATGTGCTCTGAAAGCAAGAAAGAGATGCAGTATCTCACAAAAGTGAGTACATCCCTCACATTTTTGTAAATATTTGATTATACCTTTTCATGTGACAACACTGAAGAAATGACACTTTGCTACAATGTAAAGTAATGAGTGTACAGCTTGTGTAACAGTGTAAATTTGCTGTCCACTCAAAATAACTCAACACACAGCCATTAATGTCTAAACCGTTGGCAACAAAAGTGAGTACACCCCTAAGTGAAAATGTCCAAATTGGGCCCAAATAGCCATTTTCCCTCCCCGGTGTCATGTGACTTGTTAGTGTTACAAGGTCTCAGGTGTGAATGGGGAGCAGGTGTGTTAAATTTGGTGTCATGGCTCTCACACGCCCTCATACTGGTCACTGGAAGTTCAACATGGCACCTCATGGCAAAGAACTCTCTGAGGATCTGAAAAAAAAGAATGGTTGCTCTACATAAAGATGGCCTAGGCTATAAGAAGATTGCCAAGACCCTGACACTGAGCTGCAGCACGGTGGCCAAGACCATACAGCAGTTTAACAGGACAGGTTCCACTCAGAACAGGCCTCGCCATGATCGACCAAAGAAGTTGAGTGCACATACTCAGCGTCATATCCAGAGGTTGTCTTTGGGAAATAGACGTATGAGTGCTGCCAGCATTGCTGCAGAGGTTGAATGGGTGGGGGGTCAGCCTGTCAGTGCTCAGACCATACGGCGCACACCGCATCAAATTGGTCTGCATGGCTGTCGTCCCAGAAGGAAGCCTCTTCTAAAGATGGTGCACAAGAAAGTCCGCAAACAGTTTGCTGAAGACAAGCAGACTAAGGACATGGATTACTGGAACCATGTCCTGTGGTCTGATAAGACCAAGATAAACTTATTTGGTTCAGATGGTGTCAAGCGTGTGTGGCAGCAGCCAGGTGAGGAGTACAAAGACAAGTGTGTCTTGCCTACAGTCAAGCATGGTGGTGGGAGTGTCATGGTTTGGGGCTGCATGAGTGCTGCCAGCACTGGGGAGCTACAGTTCATTGAGGGAACCATGAATGCCAACATGTACTGTGACATACTGAAACAGAGCATTATCCCCTCCCTTCGGAGACTGGGCCACAGGGCAGTATTCCAGCATGTTAACGACCCCAAACACACCTCCAAGATGACCACTGCCTTGCTAAACAAACTGAGGGTGAAGGTGATGGACTGGCCAAGCATGTCTCCAGACCTAAACCCTATTGAGCATCTGTGGGGCATCCTCAAATGGAAGGTGGAGGAGCACAAGGTCTTTAACATCCACCAGCTCCGTGATGTCGTCATGGAGGAGTGGAAGAGAACTCCATTGGCAACCTGTGAAGCTCTGGTGAACTCCATGCTCAAGAGGGTTAAAGCAGTGCTGGAAAATAATGGTGGCCACACAAAATATTGACACTTTGGGCACAATTTGGACATTTTCACTTAGGGGTGTACTCACTTTTGTTGCCAGCGGTTTAGACATTAATGGCTGTGTGTTGAGTTATTTTGAGGGGACAGCAAATTTACACTGTTATACAGTACAAGCTATATACTCACTACTTTACATTGTAGCAAAGTGTCATTTCTTCAGTGTTGTCACATTAAAAGATATAATCAAATATTTACAAAAATGTGAGGAGTGTACTCACTTTTGTGAGATACTGTACCTTTGACTAACACACTGGACCAAAATTTCACATAGGTTCTATTTAGCTGAGATCTGGTAACTGAAGGCCAGAGTAGTAAAGTGTGACTTTTCATACTTAAACCATTCAGTTATCCCTCCTGCCCTCTGGATCCAGGAAGAGACCACTCCCATCAGCATAGAAATGTTAGGATAATGGACTCTTTGTATTGATTTCCAGTGACAAGTGGAGCCAAACCATGCCAGCAAAAAACAGCATAAAAATATAATAATGGGAAATTCAGAAACATGACCGCAAAGCCAGAAACACTACAGCAAATTCATAAACATGACGGCAAAACCAAAATCACACCAACATTAACTCAAAAACAGAAAATGTAGGTCTTTATTGAACAGCACCTACTCATTGCTAACTGGCCCCAGTGTGTGTCAATCTAAGAGACCATGGAAAATGGAGAGCTGGAGAATGTTTCCAGTAAGAGGAAACATAAGCCTAAATCAATCTAATAATGCATTTTTTTGTGTTCATTTTATCAAACGCATATAATCTCAAGATGTTATTTTAGATGTACCGTCAAGTTTGTATGAGTGTGTGAACTCTGAAACCCCGCCTAAATGAAGCTAAGATATTCAGAAGTAAGAATTACTCTTCACTATAAAAAATAAGTCATTTAGTATTAAATAGCTTTCATTAGGCTAACTAGATAACAGAATAAAAAATTATTCTCACTTGTGATAGTCATATGCTGTGTCCAATCAGTAACGAGCATTTGTTGTTCAGTAAGGACCTAACCTTTTAATTTGTTATGGAATTTACTGTAATTTGCCATTGCATTTTTTTGTTAGTGTTTTGCACTAATGGTCTACCATATTATTTCACAAAAAATCAGACATTTTTTGCATAAGTATTCACTCATCTGGACAATTTTCATCTTTGGTTGCAATTACAGCTACAAGTTTTATGGGGTATGTCTCAATCAGCATTGCACATCTGGATATTTATTCCCATTTTTTGGACAATATTGCTTAGGCTGTGTATGGAACTTTTTCCTGGAGTTGTAGGTTTTTTTGGATAGCTCCTTGATCATCATGATCATATGTCACATATTCCACATGAAGAAGCTTAGGATGGATGCAAATGCAGATAAGAGTTTATTTAAAAACAGTTACAGGAATCTTTTAGTTGCAGTTATTGCTGCACAAGGGGGTCACACCAGATACTGAAAGCAAAGGTTCACTTACTTTTGCCCCTCACAGATATATAATATTGGATCATTTTGCTCAATAAATAAATGACCAAGTGTAATATATTTCTCACATTTGTTTTAATTGTGTTCTCTTTATCTATTTTTAGGACTTGTGTGAAAATCTGATGATGTTTTAGCTCATATTTATGCAGAAATATAGAAAATTCTAAAGGCTTCACAAACTTTCAAGCACCACTGTATCACAACATTTATTTATACCGCTAACCGCCTTGTGTAGCATGTGATTGTCACCACAAATGATGAATTAGCATGATTCTTGATCTTTTTTTCTTCTTACATTTATGTACTTGATTGGATGAACAGAAATGTAAGAAGAATGTAAAATGTATCACCCGTAAACTTTTAGCTGTATTACAACATCAAATTAAAGTATATTTGAATGGGATTTTTTTCCTGCTCATCTTTAAGTGACTCTCTACAGATATAAAATTAATTATTCAGATGTACTCAAAACCTGATAACTCTATTCTGTTTATCTTTCAAAAACTGGCAAGCACTGGGCACTTTGGGGAGCTAATTGCAAAGTTTGCTTTTACCTCGTAGATTGCCACTTGTGGCTGTATTTAGGGGTACAACCACAAAGTGCTTGTAACCTTAATGGAATTGTAAGGATTTTTCTTATTAGGGGTCCAAGAACTGAACCCTATTGATTTTTCAAAAACCTTTAAATTTTGTAAACAGTATGGCTGACACATGCCAATCAACCTAAGTGGGGCAGAGTTGGTTTACTTAAACAGCTGTTCTTAATGAATGCCTGCATGGAATAACCAAAGTTTTTTAGCAGTTTAAACTCCAATGTAGTGGCCACTTACCTTCAACTAGTCTTATGTTTAGCTAATACAACTGGCTGCAATAACCTAAAGCCATAACCTCAATGCTGCCACTGCCATTTAAAGTGTCTTGCATAAGTTCACTCCCATGCAATTTCAAAATTTTTAGAGTTATAACCTAGAAGTGAAATGGACTTAATATTATATGAATTATATGTCATGAATATAAATAGAATAGCCCTACATTTTGTAGTAGGGGGAAGCTCAGTATAGTTTGCAAAATTATTTACAAATACAGTCATGTCCATAAGTATTCGGACAGTGACAATGACGTGTAGCCTTTCAGCTTTAGTTTAAGGGGTTTAACAAAAATATTGCATTAACTGATTAGCAATTACAGCCATTTTTTTTTTTACAGATTCCCTTCATTTTCACAGGCTCAAAAGTAATTGGACAATTGTTATTTCATGATAAATTAGGGCGATCATAGGGCTGGAGTTGATTCCAAGTCTTCAATTTGTATTTGGTAGCTGTTCATGGGAACTCTCAATATGCGGTCCAATAAGGTGTGGATGCAAGTGAAGGAGGCCATCATTAGGCTGAATAAACAAAATACACCTTTTCAGAGAGATAACAGAAACTTTAGAGTGGCCAAATCAACAATTTTGTACATTTTTAAAAAGAATGAATGCACTGCAAGCTCAACAACACCAAAAGGCCTGAAAGACCCCAGAAGACAACTAAAGTGGATGACTGGAGAATTCATTGCTTGTTGAAGAAAAACTCTTTCACAATATCTAGCCAAGTCAGAAACACTCTGAAGGAGGTAGACATATCATTGTCAAAGTCTACAATCAAGAGACACCTTCATGAATGTAAATACATACGGTTTACCTCAAGATGCAAACCACTGGTAACACACAAGGACAGAAAGGCCAGATTAGACTTGCTAAAAAACATCTAAAGTAGTCTGACCAGTTCTGATGCAAGATTAACTTGTACCAGAATGATAAGAAGAGTATGGAAAAGGAAAGGAAGGGCTCATGATGCAAAGCATACCACATTATCCGTCAAACATGTGGAGAAAGTTGCATGTATGGCTGCCAGTGGAACTTTGTCACTGGTGTTTATTGATGGTTTGAATGCTGATAGAAGTAGCAGGATGAATTCTGAAGTGTATAGGGCTATACGTTCTGCTCATATTTAGTCAAATGCTGCAAAAGTGGTAGCACAGCACTTAGTAAAGTACACAGCACACAGTAAAGATGGATAATGACCAAAATGTACCACGAAAGCAACCCAAGGGCTTCTTAAGGCAAATAAATTAAATGTTCTTATATGTCAGATTGAGCAACTCAATTTAGCATGCTTTTTACTTACTGAAGACATAACTGAAGGCAGAAAGACCCATAAACAAGGAGCAACTGAAGGTAGCTGCAGTAAAAATCTGGCAAAGCATCTCAAGGGAGGAAACTCAGCATTTGATGATGTCCATGGGTTCCAGACTTCAGACAGTCATTGACTGCAAAGGATTTACATCCAAGAATTTAAAAAAACCTAATAATTATGATTGTTAGTTTGTCCAATCACTTTTGAGCCTGTGAAAATGGAGGGACTCTACAAAAATGGCTGTAATTCCTAAATGGCTAATGCAATGTTTTTGTTGAACCCCTGAATTAAAGTTGAAAGGCTACACTTCAATCATCACAGCTTCATTTCAAATCCACTGTGGTGGTGTACAGAGGAAAAATTATTAAAATTATGTCACTGTCCAAATAGTTATGGACCTGACTGACCTGTGTGTATCACTGAAGTCCACCAGATTGCTTGATGAGAAACTCTTTCACCATTAAACTATTTAGCATTAGTCCATAGAGTGCATACAGTGCAGCTAAAAAGTCTGAGACCACTAGTGAAAATACTTATGCATTCTTTTCTAATTTAATACAACAATTTTCATTACAAATTATATTATTTACAACAATGTGAGTGAAAAGTAAAATCTTTGATATAATTACATGAATTTCAGAATTTCTTAGTATTTAATATTCAATATATTGAACATTTACTTTGTTTTAAATATTTAAAAATTCTAAAACCTTCTGTTTATTTCCAACTGTAAATGGGAAAAAAAATCCTCAGATTTTCAATGTGGTCTCAGCCTTTTGGACCCCTCTGTATGAGCAGTAAACTTTTGAGATTGGATGATGTTTTGAGGCAAAATGGTGTAGCAGTTTTACTGAAGTAATATCATGTTTTCAGGTGAAAACAAACATTTATTACTTATTTTCACCAATACAAAATATTGACTTTTTAATACTTGAGTATACTTAAGAGTAGCAGCTTTTTTTTTTTTTTTCTTTTTTTTTAAACTTGCGAACATTTTGCCTGGATATTTCTGCTAAGATTTCTCATTATACTTAATTGAATTATTTATCATTTCTAAGTATTGTTTCCACCCCAGTACCAAGGAATGTAAACAATTCAGCTGGAATTGTGAGAGCCACACTATTTCACAATAAAAAATACAAGTAAAAGAGAGGGTCACCACTTTCTTACAGATTTATTACAGTTTGTAATGCTCAGTCCTTTTTGATTTTGTTAATTTAGCTTATTAGTTGAATTTAGTTATATACTAGTTAGAAGTAAATACATTACTGAATTACTGAATAAAAGTGAACATTAACCACGTGCCTGCATGTCAACATGTCTTGATCATGGATGTAGTACTTGGTGTTTGTCAGATCATGTAACTGAATGTTGAAATTCACTCTGTGCAACAACAAATGCCATAAATGTAAAGTAACACTAAGGTTTTCACAAGTTGTTTTTTGTGACTTAAATAATGCAAGTGTTTAGGTTCAAGCACAAACTGTGAAGCTTGGCTTTATTTTGGCTGTGTGTTTTCTCTGTAAAACAGGAAGCACAGAGTTTTCCAGAATCGTACCCCCAGCTGCCCAAACAGGAGATGGTGGAGAGCAACCTACTGCAGAAACACATAATGCAGCTGGCAGCCATGCTGGATGTGCAAAACCTCTTTGTCGATGGAATGCTGGATAACTACTGACTGCTTTGTGACAAAATAGCACTGTGCCGACATACATGCTCATATGGACGCACACACAAACCTGGTCTGTAGGTCCTCCCGAATGAAGTTCCTGGTATTTTGTTTAACTTTACCTCTATATATTTAGATCTAGATAGTTTTTAACAATTTAAGAGTGTCTCATTTTTGTGGTCAGATAGTTATAATTTTTTTTTTTTTTTGCCATTTTCACATATATTGGAAAGAGTTACACAGCTACATGTAAAATAGCTCCCAAAGTACAATATTGAATATTGTTTTATACCTGCATGTGTTATTGTGCAGCTACAGCGACATTAAGTCTGCTAAAGGCAGCTGTTGCTTTTAGAAGGGAGACAGGTGAAATATAGAGCACCTAAGCTCAATCAAGAAAAAGTGAATAACTTCACAATAATACTGACTAATAGTTTGCTTCTCAAATTCTTCCATAGAAAACTACAGCGAGGGCTTGGAGACTAAAATATCAAACTGCAATACTCAAAAATATTTTCACAATAAATTATATTTATCCCACTGTTTAGATTGCTAACAAAACTGCCGGTGAACATTTAAAAAACTGCTTACATTTTTTAAGCTACAAAGCTTTATTTAACAAAGAAAACTAAGAAAAATTTAACATGCAAAAAACCTGTTAACTTGTTATTGTAATACTGGAGTTGGTCAGAGCTACAAATGTACTGAGGATACCTGCAATATCTTCATAAATCCCATTGTGATGTAGTTTATTGCAGTATCTGTATCTTATACTGCACAGCTATCATTTCCTGTTTTGTCATTCATCACATTATTCTTCTGTAACTTTCATGTGTTTTGTCAGTAGCGCAGACAACACATGCAGTTGTTTGCTTTGGCGCTCAGATGTCTTTTGCACATCTTGGCTTGTTTACTACAATGTTTTGCTTGCAATCTATATGCGTCAATTGTGTCATGTGTACTATGAACTCAAACCTGCCCTTCTGAAGATGGTTTGAAACTGACTGCCTTTTTTGGGCCAATAGCATTTTATGAAATTAACAATGAACAGTTTTGCATGTCTTATTAGTATGTGGTGCATATAACCTATACCTACAACCTGATTTCTAAACCCATGTGTGTGGTGGACACCTATATACACTGATTAGCAATAACATTAAAACCAATGATAGATGACGTGAATAATATTGATTATCTCGTTACATGGCATCTGTCAAGGGGTGGGATATATTGGGCGGCAAATGAAGAGTCAGTTCTCGAAGTGGATGTGTTGGAAGCAGGACAAATAAGCAAGTGTAAGGGTCTGCGTGACTTTGACAAGGGCCAAATTGTGATGGCTGGACGACTGGATCAGAGCATCTCCAAAATGGCAGGTTTTGTGGGGTGTTCCCAAATGCAGTGGTTAGTCCCTACCAAAAGTGGTCCAATGTTCTGCTGGGAAACCTTGGGTCCTGGCATTCATGTGGATGTTACTTTGACACATACCACCTACCTAAACAATGCAGACCAAGTACACCTCTTCATTGCAACGGTATTCCCTAATGGCAGTGACCTCTTTCAGCAGGACAATGCACCCTGCCACACTGCAAAAATTATTCAGGAATAGTTTGTATACAGGTCAGAGCTGTTTTGGTGGCACAAGAGGGAGCTACACATTGGTTTTAATGTTATGGCTGACTGGCATATATGTATATACATATCTCATATATGAAACCCAAAATGCATAACATTGACAAGATGCAAAACACTCATCAACAGTAAGAATTGACAGGCCAGATTGGAATTCATAAAGAAATACAGAGATGAGCCACAAAAGTCGTAGAACCAAGATTAAACTCTACCAAAGGATAGACAGAATCTACCCATGATCCAAAACATACAAGCTCATCGTTCAAGCACAGTGGAGGAAGCATGGCTTGGGTTTGCGTGGATGCTTCTTGAACTAGCTCATTAATCTTTGTTGATGATGTAAACTCATAATGCTAGCAGCAGAATGACTTCATAAGTGTAGAGAAACATTCTGTCTGCCAATTTATAGAGATATGCATCCAATCTAATTGGAATGAAATTCATCATCCAGCAAGACAATGACCCAAAACATGTTGCCAATACAATACAAGGACTTCAACAAGGGAAAAAAGTGGAAAATCAATCACCAGACCTTGAGTATTCATTTCACCTCCTGGAGGGGAAAAAAACCCCTCAAAACAAACAACAACTGAAAGAAGCTGTGGTATAATCTGGAAAAAAGAATGCAACAATTTGGTGATGTCAATAGGTTGCCAGTTTGACGCAGCTATTGTAAACAAGGGATTTGTAACCAAATATTAAGTGTTGGAAGCAGGAAAAATGGGCAAGCAGGATCTGAGCAACTTTGACAAGTGCCAAATTGTGATGGATAGACAACTTGGTCAGAGCATCTCCAAAATGGCAAGTCTTTTGGGGTGTTCCCAGTATGCAGTGGTACTTACCAAAAGTGGTCCAGAGAAGGACAACTGGTGAACCAGTGACAGGGTCATGGGCGCCAAGGCTCATTGATGCAGTTTTGAGTGAAGGCTAGCCCATCTGGTCTAATCCCACAGAAGAGCTATTGTAGCAAAAATAGCTGAAAAAGTTAAAGCTGGCTATGATAGAAAGGTGTCAGAACACAGTGCGTCACAGCTTGCAGTGTATGGAACTGCGTAGCACATGCTGAACCCTGTCCACTGCCGAAAGTGCCTTCAATGGGCACGTGTGCATCAAAACTGGTCCATGGACCAATGGAAGAAGGTGGCCTGTTCTGATTACTCATGTGGACAGCCAGGGGCGTCTCTTACCTAGGTAAGAGATGGCACCAGGATGTACTGAGGGAAGAAGGCAAGCTGGCGGAGGCAGTGTGATGCTCTGGGAAATGTTCTACTGAGAAACCTAGGGTCCTGGCATTGATGTGGATGTTACTTTGTCATGTACCACCTACCTAAACATTGTTGCAGACCAAGTTCACCCCTTCATTGCAACGATGTTCCCTAATGGCAGTGGCCTCTTTGATCAGGATAGTGTGCCTTGCCACACTGGAAAAATTGTTCAAGGTGTTGACTTGGCCTCCAAATTCCCCAGATCTCAATCCGATCAAGCATCTGTGGGTTGTGCTGGACAAACAAAATCCATGGAGGCCCCACCTCACAACTTACAGGCCTTAAAGGATCTGCTTCCAATAATTTTGTTCAAATGTACAAAATGTATGTACCTGACTGTATATAAAGAATTTTGATGCAGAGAGGTGTATATGTCCATCTGACTTATTTGTTGTACCTAATGTGTGGGGGGGGGGGGGAAATTAACCACTGCATTTTGCAAATTTGTGCAGTGTTCATGAATGAGCAGACAGAGCATTAGAATCTGCCTGTCCTGCAGACAGGTATAAACCAGGCTGTCTTGTGACATGATCATTATTTTAGTTATTTCTCAAGTCACGGTTTTAATTATGTTATTTATTGTGATGATAGCATTGGACTTTATTCTAATGAAGTCTGACCTCTATACTTTTTCTAAACATTCTCAGAAAGTTAAACTACATAACAAACAAAAAACACACAGCTGTGAGCCTTGTTCAACACAACATTATGGCTTGCATCATGGGACCAACAGGTGCCACAAGGGACCACCAGATTTTTACCCTTAGAAAGCACAAGGCCCCAGTATCTATGTTGTAACTTCTCTTTCATGTCATTGAGCCATTTAACCATGGCATTATCTGCAACGTTTACAAGACTCCATCTTGCTGATTCATGTGCTTCAGATGGCATATTGGATATGTATGAACAGAGCAGGCTGTTAACATAGGCTCTGAAAACATAGGTTGGCAGCATTTCTATTAAATAATCAGTGACTTTTTACACTTCTGACATATTTAAACACATCTGTGACACAAACTCATCTGCTAGCTTATTTTCAGCTACAGTTTCCTCTGAAAGTATTGGAATGACAAGGTCAATTCTTTTGTTTTTGAGATCAAAAGATGAATGTGAGATGATAAATCATAATTTCAGTTTTAATTGATTGAGATTTACATTTAGGTGTGTTAAAAACTTGACAGGTCCCTTCTTTCTCCAAACTTTGGCCTTTCCATCACTGAAGTAGAGATTAATATTGGTTCCAAACTTTTGTAGCTCATCTCTGCATTTCTTTTCAAATTCCAGTCTGGCCTTCTGAGTCTTACTGCTGATGAGTGGTTTGCATCTTGTGGTATGGCCTCTACGTTTCTGCTCTCAAAGTCTTTTCTGACTGGTGGATTGTGATACCTGTGACCTGTAGAGGTTGTTGGTGATGTTATGTTTTTTTGGGGTTTGTCATTTTTCAGTCATCAACTGCTGTTGTTTTCCCTGACTGACTTGTTTGATGTCTGTTTTTTTAATACACTAGTGGTTTCTTTCTTTTTCAGGACATTCCAAATTGCTGTATTGTCTATGGTCAATGCTTATACAAAAGCTCTGATAATTTATCCCTCTTTTCTCAGCTTCAAAACTGTCTTGCTTTTTTCCCCATAGACAGCTCTCTGGTCTTCATGCTTTATCCTTTTTAACAAGAGATTCAGTCTTCACAGGCAAAAACCCAGGGTCCAAATTAAGAGTACATGTTCAGAGTTATTAATTGTTTAATCAATAAATCTAACCACCAGCCACATATTCCAATATATTTGATCACTTGAAAAATGGGTGGGTTCAAGCAAAAGGTCCATGTTCTAAGCTGTTTAACAACATCGAGATGTAAATATCAGGAAATGAAAGCTGAAAGTCTGATATATCATGCCATATTCATCTTTTGAATGTCTTCAGTGTACAGTATAGCAAAACAAATTAATTGGCCTTGTGTTTCAAAACTTTTGGAGGGGATTGTATCTCTAAATTGAGTTTCCTCATATTATATTTCCCTCATATTATATTTACAAATCACTGCCAAACAGACCCATCTGCAGCCTAAAAAAGGTTCTAATTGATCCTGTCACTGCCAGGGTTACTGAACCCACTCTTGCAGACACAGCACAGTTTATACACCAACCTGTCCTTGTAGAGTATACAGTATCTTTAATTCACTAAAGGAAATGGTTTATACATCACTGCAATTGCAAACAGATGAAAGGCATCTCTGTTTCCTCCACTTCCTAATGCTCATGTCTGCCTGACCTTAATTTAAATTTTTCTCTTTTTTTAGCATGTCGGACACTGGCATTACATGAGCCAGCCCTCTAAATTTGTGGGTCATCTTCTGACATTTGTGTAAGTCACAGATTCTGTAGCACTTAGTGGATGAGAAGCATTAATTTCAGACAGGGACTAACTAAAGCACAGGCCCTAAATGGCAAAACCTACATCTAAATATTGAAGTGGGCTAGTTATATTTAGGGCATTTTCCTGCCGAAACTGTGACATATGTTTTCATAGTATCTGTGATAGTATGCATAGTATCTAGCTATCAACCCTTTATTATTGTTAATGTGCATATACACCATGGTAGTGAGATGGAAGGTGCCATTGATGCCTTGTTTGTAGAAGTTAAGCTGAAGGATTGCTTGGTTACTATGGGTTTGTTTTTTCTTTTGTAGCAGTTCCTACTGTTTTAAAAGTAACAAAATGATGATAATACTCTTTCTTTATAAGTTAAGGGGTATTACAGTTGTCAGTTAGCTTGAATTGTATTCTCCAACTGTCATGTTTTCAGTCATTTCCTATGGTTGTCTTATCTTTTGCCAAATTGCACTTTTCAGAAAAAAAGGACAAGATAAATGTCATACCAAAACATGCAAGCTTTTTTGTTTTTCAGAATGCTATTTAAGATCATTAAAATATGATTGTTTTGTTTAATTTGTGCTGAGTTATGTTGACATTCTACAGGCTTAAAGGAACAATTTGTAATTTTTTGTTAACCCTGTGCTGTCTGAGTTGAATTGCACCTGCAATTAAAACATTGACCCGACCTCTTCCCTGTAATGTAGGAACGTACCTCCTCTGCTGAAACTAGTTCTCATGAGTTGCATTTTAAGGAAAAGGGACCATGTTGAGTATGTCTGTCCGGCGGGGGGGGGGATAATTTTTGGGCTAGAACATTTTAAATAGAAACTTAAATGAAATATCTAGCCAGATCTAGTGCATGGCAATATTATAAATCAACTGTCTGTTATTATAGCTCTAGAAACATTTTCTAACATTATACAGTAAACTGCACATTTAACACTTCTGTTTGCAGCCTAGTTCCATTTAAATTTCTGCATTGAGGTTTATTGCAAAATGTCACTGAAACTGTTCAGAGACAATGAGGGCTCTGACCACACATAGAAGATCCAATAGCTTTATTCTAACAGGCACATAGTGAAAGGGGTTTTGATTTAAAACAAATACAAATAGAGATTGGACTAAAAAAGGAAGTGAAATATAATGAATAAATCCAAACCTGACACCACTTTCTTGCATGACACTCACTGACTATACTTGCTGAAATTCACTATAACAGACTCATATCATATTTAAACAGTGCACTTATGCATCTTACCATATACATACATACATACATACACACGTGTGTGTGTGTATTTTTACATATTTTTGCCTCTGTACACCACCGAAATGGATTTTAAAGTAAGCAATCAAGATGTGATGATTTAAGTGTAGACTTCCAGCTTTAATTCAAGAGGTTTAACAAAAATATTGCATTAACCATTTAGGAATTACAGCCATTTTCACAGGCTCAAAAGTAATTAGACAAACTAACAATCATAAATATTAAGATTATTTGTAATAGTTGGATGCAAATCCTTTGCAGTCAATGACTGCCTGAAGTGTTGAACCCATGGACATAATCAAATGCTGAGTGTCGTCCCTTGAGATGCTTTGCCAGGCCTTTACTGCAGCCACCCTCAGTTGCTGCTTGTTTGAGGGTCTTTCTGCCTTCAGTTTTGTCTTCAGTAATTGAAGAGCATACTCAATTGGGTTGAGGTCAGGTGACTGACTCGTCCATTTAAGAACGTTCCATTTCCTTGGCCTAAGAGGCTCATGCGTTGCTTTTGCAGTACGTTTTGGGTCATTATCCATCTGTGCTGTAAAGTGCCGAATTTGACTGAATCTGAGCAGAAAGTATAGATCTAAACACTTGATAATTCATCCTGCTACTTCTATTAGCAGTAACAACATCAGGAAACACCAGTGACCCAGTTCCATTGGCATCCATACATGCCCATGCCATAACACTCCCTCTATATGTTTGACAGATTATATGGTATGCTTTGGATTATGACCCCTTTCCTTTTACATAGTCTTCTCTTCCCATCATTCTGGTTCAAGTTACTCTTGCATCAGAACTGGTCAGGCATTTTTTTTTTTTTTTTTTAAAAAGAGTTCTTTTTATTTGTTTGTTTTTAGAGTTGTAGGTTGTTTTTTTTTAGCCAAGTCTAATCTAGCCTTTCTGTTCTTGAGTGTTACCACCTCTTGAGGTAAACCAGCCGTTCATGAAGACATCTATTGAGTGTAGACATTGACAATGATGCACCTACCTCCTACAGAGTGTTCTTGACTTGGCTAGATGTTGTGGGGGTTTTCAGCAACAAGGAAAGAATTCTGCAATCATCCACTTCAGTTGTCTTTCCGTGGCCTTCCAGGCCTTTTGGTGTTTGCTGAGCTCACCAATGCATTCCTTCGTATTAAGAATGTACAAAATTGTTCATTTGACCACTCCTAAAGTTTCTGCTCTCTCTCGGATAGGTCTGGGTGTTTTTTCAGCCTAATGATTCACTTGCATTGACACCTCTTTGGACTGCATATTGAGAGTACCCATGAACAGCTACCAAATGCAAATTCTGCACTTCAAATCAACTCCAGACTTTTCATCTCCTTAATTTGTCGTTAAATAACAAGGAAACAGGCCATAAGTGGCCATAAAACTGCTCATTAACTGCAAGCAAACATTTGATCCTCTTTAAAAGAGTGCCTATTAATAAACTTGCTACACGCCATCAAATGACACATAACATTTATATTTTGTAGTAAGTTTCACATTTTAAATTAACAAAAAATAACCCAGATCAGTCACATGGAGAAAAATAAGCACACTTCTACATTTAAATAAGAATCAGGGGTTCAAAATTTGGTGCCAGTGATTAGAACCTGCTTAGGGAATGCAGGTGGAACCTGTTTTATTTATACCCCTCTCACATCTAGTGTCTGGTGTTCCCTTTGTTATTGAGGTGTGTGGTGTCATCATGCCAAGATCTAAAGAGTTCAATAAGGCCTTCAGAAAAAAGGTTGTGGATGCCTATGAGTCTGTCAAGGGATTTAAAAAGATTATCTAATATATTTAAAGAAATCTAATTATTTGAATTACATCATTCCACTGTAAACAAAATCATCTAAAAGTGGCACAGATTTCAACCAACTTCCAATTTGTCCAAGACTGGCTGTCCCAGCGAATTCGGCCCAAGAGCAGACCTTCTGATGCAAAAGAAGTCTCCAAGAACCCCAACATCACAGGATCTGCTGGTAAGTTTTGCAGCTGTTGGTGTCAAAGTGCATGCTTCTACAATCAGAAACAGATTGTACAAATTTGACCTGCATGGGAGACATGCCAGGAAAAAGCCTTTCCTGTCTAAAATGAACATTAGAGCAAGACTACAGTTTGCCAATAAGCATATAGGCGAAGATCAGGCCTTTTGAAATAATGTGCTCTGGACAGACGAATCAAAGATAGAGTTTTAGGTCACAGTAACAGCAGACATGTTTGGCACAGACTAAAGACAGCTTTTCAGGAGAAGCATACCAACTGTGAATCACAGTGGTGGAGATGTTATGGTTTGGGGTTGCTTCGCTGCCTCAGGGACTGGACAGCTTGCATTCACTGATTCAACTATGGAATTCTGCATCATATCAAAGAGTGCTTGAAGATAATAGGAACTGTTTCAAAGATGATCAAATGTTTGATTGTCCAAATATGTCAAAAATAAACCCATTTCCATGGGGTGTACTTATTTTTTCACATGACTGACTAGACAGTGTTATGAAAAAGTATTTGCCCCATCCTTCATTTACGGCATTTGGCAGACACCCTTATCCAGGGGGACTTACATTTACCTCGTTTATCCATCTGAGCAGTTGAGGGCCTTGCTAAAGGGCCCAACAGTGACAGATCAGTGGTGTTGGGGTTTGAACTCATGGCGTTCTGGTCAGTAGCCCAATGTCTTAACCACTGAGCTACCACTGACTAGCTGGACTAGACACAACCAAGGCTGATTACTGTAAACCCTGTTCAATCAAATCAACACTTACATAGAACTTTTTCAACAGCGTGGAGTTGGTTAAAAAGTCTTAGCCAATAACACACTATGCCAAAATTGAAAGAAATTCCAGAATCAATGAGGAAGAAGGTGATTGAAATACATCAGTCTGGGAAGGGTTACAAAGCTATTTCAAAGGTTCTGGGACTCCAAAGGACCACAGTGAGAGCCATTATATCCAAATGGAAAAACTCAGCACAGTAGTGAACCTTCCCTGCAGTGGCTGACCTTCCAAAATTCCTCCAAGAGCAGAGCAACTACTCATCCAGGAAGTCACAAACAGCCAAGGACAACATCAAAGCACTTACAGGCCTCTCGTGTCAATAAAAGTCACTGTTTGTGACTCCATTATCAGAAATCCATTGAAGAGTGGCGAGGTGAAAATCACTGCTAACCCAAAATAACTTTAAGGCTCGTCTAAATTTTGCCAAAAACACCTTGATCATCCACAAACTTTTTGGTTGCAGTTATTGCTGATAAAGGTGGCACAAACAGATTTTAAGTTTAAGGGGGCAATTAGTTTTTCACATTGGTAATAGGTCTTGGATATCTTTTTTTTTCTTCAATAAAAAATAAATAAATAAAAACTGTATTGTGTGTTTACTCAGGTTGCCTTTGTTTTATGTTGTATTTCATTTGAAGATCTAAAACTATTTAGTGTGAGATGTACACAAAAACAGAAGTCAGGATGGGGCAAATACTTTTTCACATGTTCACATGTTTCACATGGCCACTGCCATTACTTGACAAAGTTGCTCAGATCCTTACTCTTTTTTCCTGCCCATTTTACCTGCATCCAACACATCAACTTCAAGAACTGACAGCTCACTTGCTGTGTAATATATCCCATCCATTGATAATATTTTTCCCTTTTGTAAGAGAGCTAGCCTTCGCTGAGGCAGTGTTTGTGATTCATTGTCATACGGTCTTTCTGGGTGTCATAACTTGAATGATGGAGCCAAGTCCTCCAACAACAAAGGCCTGGGGTAGTGAAAGATTACAAGCCCATTACAACAGCAATATACTGTCACAAACAGCTAAATCTGTGGATAAACTGATACAGAAGAACATGCTCCTAAATAAATACTCTGAAATGAATGAACATGCTCCCAAATAGTGAAGTGTGTTCTTTAAAACCTCCAGAGACTATTGTGCTCTAGCACCCATTTTGTATTTTTACAAGGGTGAGTCAAATGAAAACTTTTTTTTTTTTTTTGCACTGTTTATTGCAAATAAGTGTCACAAAAATAGATAATTTCTCACATGATTTCCATTTTATCTTCCAGCAGTTAACGAGCATCCAGATTCTATTAGAAATATAATTGAATAAATTCTAATTTCATCATAGCAAGGATTAGTCAATATCAGCTAACAATTTTTTTTTTTTGCAAATTGATGCTGAAATAAACTACTCCCATAACATTGCTAGCTAGCTAACAGCTATGAGGCAGCATAAGTAGGAGTATCTGCTGCACTGCTACATATTGAAGACATATGTAGAAAAGTGTATTAGGGCATCTTCTTAATGAAGCACAGACACAATAACTGATGCAATCAGTACCCTATTCAGTCCTCAAAATGGCAGCAATTATACAGTGTGACAAAAAAATGTCATCCAAATGTTTTTCATATAAGCATGCCCAAATCTTCATATATTCATAGGTTCAAACCTCATCTCTCGTCATCATGTGATGAAAGACACTAAATTTCACTGAGGAAAAAAAAGATTCTGGTTGTCCAAGATGGCTGCTCCGTAGCATTACAGCTACATCATAGAGTTTTGTTCACGTTCATAAATTACATTATATCACACTAAACCATGTTGTCAATCTATGTAATATTACCAAACATTTCTTGACTATAGACTACATTTCAGTTTTTCTACATTTTACAAGTGTGAAACCGTTATCTATTGAAAACTGTGACACTGGGTTTCAGTCATCATACCATGAATAGTTCTTACCAGTCCATCCCTAGCTGCAAATCATTTGGCTATCCCCATTTACTGTTTGTAAATAAAAATAGATGTTCACGCAACCTGGTTGCAAAAATACCTGAGTAACCTAAAAACCTGATGTTACTCGGTAATATATGTAACGGAATACATGTAACAGTGGCACATAATCAGGAAACAAAAAACTGGTAACTGTAATCTGTTACAGTTATGTCAAAAAACAAAGTAATCAGATACAGGTACATTTTGTAAAAAAAAAAAAAAAAAGAAAGAAAGAAAATGGAATACTGTCAGTGTTACAAGTTTTTCATTTAAAACCAAAGAAATTAAACTTTTGCAGGGCTTCAGCCTGCACCTAAAATGGTTGCATTTGCGACCAAAAATATAAATTTGCGTATAATATTTTTGCTGAGACTGCAACAATATAAATTTATACGTTATGATTAAAAAATTTTCATGTAATGACTTTTTAATTGCGTGTTCTGTGAGGAGTAGCCTGTCACATAATTTGTTGTGTTGACATAATAAAATGAGATGCTGTGCATGAAAGTTTCAGTGGGGAAAAAAAGCAGTTTCACAATTCAATTCAGAGTTCAAATTCATCCAGAGCGCCAAAATACGCAGGACCAGGACTAGCTTTCAAGGACCAGCTTTCGGCTTCAGAAAGACATGTCAAAACAAAAAATATCAGACTTTTTCAAACAATTTAGGTCATCTCTCTCGACCACCAGTGCTGATGGCATACCTGCTGATAAAAAAAAGCAGGCTCCAGTTGTGCCAGCATGAGAGAGATAGAAAACGACAGACACACAGAGGATCATGACATGGCAATCTATGTAAGTAAAAGTGCAGAAAGGCATTTTAAGACCTCTTGGATTGAAGAGTTTATATGGCTCAGGTATGATCATCACACACAAAAAATGTTGTTGTTTTTTTTTTTCAAACTGACAATCAAACTGACATTGGTTGATTGTTATCCACTTATTTTTATGGAACACCACTATGACTGTAGTGGTTAAAAAAAAGTTAATATAAATGTTTGGAGGCATTCTCTCACACCATTACAAAAAGGCAGATCAACTATAAACTTCAGTTGTTTGGGACTAGATGTTCCATAAGCATATAAACTTACAACTAGCCTACTTTATAACAATTATTATTGTTGCTGTTATTGCTATTATTAATATTCATGTTATTGTTTGCTTTATTTATCTGGTGTACTGGTGTCAGCTAATTATGATACAAATCATTATGGCTAAATAATCAACAATTAATCCTTCCATCCATCTTTCATACCACTTATCCTACACAGGGTCATGGGGAGTCTGGAGCCTATCCCTGGCACAAGAATGGGGATATTTTGGATGGGGTGCCAACACATCGCAGGTCACAATCACGCACACATTCACACACTATAGACAATTTGGAAATGCCAGTGAGCCTACAACAGATGTCTTTGGACTAAGGGAGGAAACTGGAGTACCCGGAGGAAATCCCCAAACTATGGGGAGAACATGCAAATTGTCCGCACACAAGGCAGAGGCTAACATACTAACCACTAACCCACCATGCTGCCCAACAATTAATCAACAAGATAGAGCAAATAGAGAAAATCAACTGTCAATTTTATTTACAAGACTGTTAAAACTATTCACATACAGACTAAATGTCACACTAGTCAGCCAATAACCCCAGAGTGCCATCTGTTGGTTCCCTGTCTGTGCTGCAGGTCGAGTTTGTGTGCTGTGTGTTGCAGTGTTTGCTGCTCTGTGTTGCAGTATCCATGAGCTAATGTAATTATTCAGCTTCCACTTGTTGAGAAGAGGGCCATTCAAATTCACAAATATGAATGATGAGACATTCTCTATTGCAGTGAAGAGACATCACAACTGTGTTCATTAAACTAAACCCACATGTTCACACTTAGCACTGCTGACAGTAAATATGTTTAAAATATTAAGTAAAGAGCCAAGTTTTCTGAAATGACTTTGGTTTCTTTATAATCCCTGAATCCATTAAAAGTATTTACCTTGTCTAAATGAAACAGTCTATCCAACTATTTGGTGCTGGCCTCTCCAATTCTGGCCAGTTTGATTCATCTAATGCTTGAGACTGATCAAGTATGCTTATTCTGTCAGATGTATCATTGATGGAACAGTGAATAACCTCTGCTCTGTGTTCCTGATGAGTGATTCAAGGAACTCTGATGAATATATCTACCTCAACTTTGGATTGATTGTTAAGTAGTTACCATGGCTCAATGTCTGTGAGAAGCAGTGATGGCTTCTTGTCTTTTTTCACCTAGAACATCTTAGCATAGAAGAGAGATGGCAAATTACTGCTGGCAGCCCAGCACACATTCAGCACCCTTCCATTTTCTCCAGACTCACGTCAACATCTTTAACACATTCTGCAAGCTCACAACATATGGTAGAGGCTATAGCTTATCTATAAATGTTGTGAAATGATTCACATCATTTACCTCCTGGACAGAACCCCCTAATGTTAACTCAAGCCTAGGATTAAGGCAGTGCCAGACAATCAAATCTGGGTACTTTTGTTGCAGGTGGGTGGCTACACCCTACTTGCAGCCAAGCCTTAAGCTGGCACCATCACACCTAAAGGCAAGCAATTTTTGTTTGATGAAACTCTCCTCCAACCTCACTTGTAGAGCCACGACAGCAAGCTATTTGTGATAGACTCAGCTGACTGGGTTTCAAGTTCAGCTATGCCAAGGAAGAGAACTGTTGGCTGATCCTGTAGCACAGCAGTCAAGTACACCACTAACATAGACCTCTTGCTCAGTGTGGTGGATTTGTCAATTAGGATGCTAAATTTCCCATTTTCACTGGTTCCTCCTCATCTACGTTTTACTGTGCTCAGCTATGTTCCTTGCAGTGTACCTTGAATGCAGTGTAGAACCCATGTCAAGCCCATTTGCTGCAGATAAACAAGAACCTCAAATCAGTGTATGGTCTACTGTATTTTGCTATATGTATGCCATGCGGAACAATATGGTTGTAGTTCCTCTGTCTTCTGCCACTTGTTTGGGTATGGCAGCTTCAACTGGACACTTTGTTTTACATATGTCTGCCTTCTGGTGACTTTTGGATGTTGCATGTTTGTAAATTCTGCTTTTCTGATAAGCCATATGAGTGATCACCATTGTAGCTGTAAGTGACCTTAGATTTGGATCACACTGTTGAAACATACATGCCCATTTCTTTCAGTGCACCAAGTGATTCCCCATTAACTAACAGCCAAGGAATTTCTTTTGTAAAATGCAAATGCTGTTTTGTAGTCCAAAGGCTTGAGTAGTCTTACATCCTTGGTGGCTCCCTCACTTAATCTTCCTCTCTGCTGGAAGCTCTCCCTGCCTCCGCAAAAAAATATTTTTCAATATTTGAATGATATCCAGTAATAGAGGACTTGTGTTGCACATGCCAAAGGTTTCAACAATGTGAACATGGTGGTTTTTAATTGTGTTACCTTACTTTAGAAACTACCATATCTTGCTTTACACAGTGGTGCTTGAAAGTTTGTGAACCATTTAGAATTTTCTATATTTCTATATTAAATATGAATAAAACATCATCAGATTTTCACACAAGTCCTAAAAGTAGATAAAGAGAACTCAGTTAGACAAATAAGACAAAAATATTATACTTGGTCATTTATTTATAGAGAAAAAATATCCACTATTATATATTGGTGAGTGGCAAAAGTAAAAAGTAAAACCTATCAGTATCTGGTGTGACCCCCTTGTGCAGCATTAATTGCACCTAAACGTTTCTGGTAACTGTTGATCAGTACTGCACATTGGCTTAGAGCAGGGGTGGGCAATATTATCTGGAAAGGGCCGGTGTGGGTGCAGGTTTTCATTCCAACCAAGCAGGAGGCACACCTGATTCCACCTGTTTAATCAGTTGATCTTGGCTTTCAATAGATTCAGGTGTGGATTCTGCTTGGTTGGAACGAAAACCTGCACCCACACCGGCCCTTTCCGGATAAGATTGCCCACCCCTGGCTTAGAGGAATTTTAGCCCATTCCTCAGTGCAGAACAGCTTCAAGTCTGGGATGTTGGTGGGTTCCCTCACATGAACTGCTTGCTTCAGGACCTTCCACAACATTTCTATTGGATTAAGGTCAGGACTTTGACTTGGCCATTCCAAAACATTAACTTTATTCTTCTTTAACCATTCTTTGGTAGAACAGCTTTGTCACATACCGTAGGGGGCACGGAAGCAGAAGCAGGCGGCAGACGTAGTACGTGGGTCAAGGGGCGTTCTAAGGACGTGGTCGTAAAGCAGGCAAAGGTCAGGCGATCAGGCGAACAAAGCAATAGAGGGCAAGGCAGAAAGCGTAGTCGGAAACGTAAACAGAGGTCGAGGAAACTAAGTAAACAAACGATAGGCAACGGCTTGGAAACGCAGAAAACAAGTCAACTGAACGTATACTTCGCAATGAACATTTGGCGAATGACTCTCTAAATACTAGTGGAGAGAGTGTGTGTGTGATTAGTGACAGGTGTGGGAGATTAGAACTCCGGGGATGGTGAGCGCATGCATGCATGGGAGGTGAGTGTTGCTTCTTGGGAAACTGAGTCCTGGCCGGGTTGAGATATGACAAGCTTGTGTTGCTGCATGACCCACTATCTCTTGAGATTCATTTCAGGAACAGATCTTCTGAGATTTTCCTTTAGAATTTGCTGGTATAATTCAGAATTCTTTGTTCCATCAATAATGGCAAGCCATCCTGGTCCAGATGCAGCAAAACAGGCCCAAACCATGATACTACCACCACCATTTTTCACAGATGAGATAAGGTTCTTATGCTGGAATGCAGTGTTTTCCTTTCATTTAAACCAAAAAGTTCTATTTTGATCTAATCCATCCACAAAACACATTTCCAATTTTTCTTTTGGCTTGACCACATGATCTTTAGCAAACTGCAGATGGGCAGCAATGTTCTTTTTGTAGAACAGTGGCTTTCTCCTTACAACCCTCCCATGCACACCAGGTTGTTTGGTATTCTCCTGATGGTGGACTCATGAACATTAACATTAGCTAATGTGAGAGAGGCCTTTAGTTTCTTAGAAGTTACTCTGGGTTCCTTTATGACCGTGTGGACTATTACATGTCTTGTTCTCGGAGTGAAGTTTGGTCTTGAATTTCCTCCATTTGTACACAGTCTGTCTGACTAGATTGGTGGAGTCCAAACTCTTTAGAGGTGGTTCTGAAAACTTTTTCAGCCGTATAAGTATCAACAACTCTTTTTCTGAGGTCCTCAGATATCTCCTTTGTGCATGCCATAATACACATCCACAAACATGTGTTGTGAAGCTCACTTTGATAGATCCCTGTTCTTTAAATAAAACAGGGTGCTCACGCACACCTGACTGCCATCCCATTGATTGAAAACACCTGACTCTAATTTCATCTTCAAATTAACTGCTAATCCCAGAGGTTCACATACTTTTGCCACTCACAGATATGTAATATTGGACATTTTCCTCAATAAATAAATGACCAAGTATTATTTTTTTTTTCATTTGTTTAATTGGTTTCTTTATCTACTTTTAGGACTTGGAAATCTGATATAGAAATATAGAAAATTCTAAAGCAGTCTCCAACACATTGCTCACGAGCTATCACTAGCTCGTGGCCTGATTGTAGGTAGCTTGCCAAAACATTCTGGAAACCTTTTCCCATTTCATCCAATCAGAATGGGCTATACAACTTCCTATCCCACCCCCTCCACTGAAAAT
Source organism: Ictalurus furcatus (assembly GCF_023375685.1). Lineage (NCBI taxonomy): Eukaryota > Metazoa > Chordata > Actinopteri > Siluriformes > Ictaluridae > Ictalurus > Ictalurus furcatus. Next base: position 8,949,553 of record NC_071282.1, read on the forward strand.
GTAGTATTTATTTGCCACATCAGCCATCATGTCATAGTTTCAATCAAGCACGTCATCATGCTCATATTATATTTTAGTATTAGCTAGAAAATTTTGTTTGCTTCAGGATGTGTAAAGACAGTGTTCAACCAAACAAAGGGAAGAAAACATACTATTTCCATGAGGAATGGGAGAGTGAGTTTTTCTTCACAAATGTAAGTGAAAGATGTGTGCGCCTAATTTGTGGTGCTAGCGTTGCTGTCAGTAAAAGATGCAATGTTGAGTGCCATTTCACTCAAGTTAATGGTAACTTTGCATGGGACTTTCCTGTGGGTAGTGGGCTACAAACTGAAAAGGTAAAGCAGCTGAAAGCAACATTACAAAAACAACAATCTTTATTTACCAAACCTATAAAGAGAGGAAATACTGTAAGAGAAGCATCATTTAAAGTGGCGCGCATCTTGACAAAACACAAGAAGCCATTCACCAATGGCAACATGGTGAAGGGAGCGATGACTGCGGTGGCCAAAACTTTATTTAGAGACCAAAAATGCAAGATAGAAATTATGTCTGTTATCACTGATGTCCAGCTCACTGCCAACACAGTGACAAGGAGTGTTTCATTGCTTTCTTCAGATGCGATGGGACAGTTAGAACAGGACATGGAAAGGTTTAAATGGTTTTCATTTCAATGTGATGAATCAGTGGACTTGAGTGATACAACCCAGTTGGCTGTTTTTGTTCGGATGGTTTTTGATGATTTTTCCACCAAAGAGGAGTTTTTTACATTGCTTCCTCTGAAAACTACGACCAGAGGAGTCAACATCTACAAAGTTTTGAAGAACTACTGCGTGGAAAAAAAACGTGCCCCTTGAGAAGCTCGTGTCTATGACAACAGATGGCGCTCCAGCCATGATAGGGCGCCACTCTGGATTTATTGCACATTGCAAGGCCGACCCAGACTTTCCTAAATTTCTGAACTATCATTGCATCATTCATCAGCAGGCGATCTGCACTAAGGTTAAGGATAATCCTTTGGGATTATCAACTCAATTCGAGCAAAGTCCAAACAACACAGATGTTTCAAACTGTTTCTTGATGAAGTTTCTGCAGAGTATGGCAATCTCCTCCTTCACACAGAAGTCAGATGGTTGAGTAGAAGTAAGGTACTTCACCACTTTATTTCCTTGCTGAGTGAAATTAAGGCTTTTATGGAATCAAGGGGGAGGACACGAACCTGTTGTCTGATGCCGGATGGCTGCTTGATCATTCTTGGCTGATGTGACAGAGAAACTAAATCAGCTCAATTTTCAGTTACAAGGTAAAGACAAAACCATATGTAATATGATCAGTGCTGTAAAGGCATTTAAAGCAAAACTGTAATTGTACCTTCATCAATTGAAGAACAATAGATTGCAACACTTCCCCTCATTTGTAAAGATGTTAGAAAGCCATGCATATGCAACCAAAGGTTTTATGTACTCAAGTATTGTGACCTCCTGCACAGGTTTGTGCAGGAATTTGAGGAAATGTTTCGTAATTTTGAATATATTGAGCCATGTGTGGCCAACCCTTTCATGGAGATCACTGATCACATTTCAAAGCAGATGGCTGAACTGTTCAATGCTGTAGAGATGGAGATGGAGGTTATTAATCTCCAAAATCTGGTAGACCCAGAAAACTACAAGAACATTCACAAGCTCCCCTCAAAGCATCTGCTTTATTTGGATCCACATACCTTTGTGAAGCAGCGTTTCCTGAAATGAATGTGATCAAATGTAAATTCAGAACAAGACTGTCAGATGAACATTTAAATGATTGCATAAGAGTGAACCTAAACGCATACACACGAGCATATACCTCTTTTGTGGAATTAGTGCAGTGTCAGTCAGCTCATTAACTGTAAGAAAGTGTGCATGCACTTCATGTCTTATCTGTGGCCCATCATGCACTTTTCTCATTTACCATGCACTCTCATTCATGTGGTATACATTTTAGTTCAGAATATAGGCCAACATATGAAATGCTACTGCTGTTTATATTCCAGTTAATTTAGTTTGGATTTGACTTTCATTAATGTATATACGTAAACAACCATGTAGTTATCTGTAGACAACTATAACAAAGTGCTGTTTTCCATAAAGAACTGTATTCTCTGATTCTCCTTTCCTCTCTGACTCCTTCAGTATATCAGTTTGTTAATTTGATGGTTATGATACATTATGTGAAAGATATAAGTATTGTAGGGCATATTTAGCTCTCAGCCACTTTCATTTTAAAAAAAAAAAAAAGCTCTCAAATGAAAAAAGGTTGGAGACCCCTGATCTGGGTAGACCAGAATCTATAAACAATATCAGTGTGTTAAATACCCATATAAATCATCTATAAGTCAACTTTACTTAGAACATGATTTTGTGTGCTGTTGTACTTGGCACTTTCCTCAACCTGAGCCATTTCCATCGACCTTGAGATAGCTTTCCTAGCTTGCTAAAAGAGTGCAGTCCGACTACGAAAACAAAAGTGCCTCTTAATTTTCCCCTTGCATTGTACGGTCCATAATTAGGCCCTTTCTTTGTTTTAAGAGATAAAAATACATAATACCATAACTTTTAGGGATTATAGCTGTTTTAAGATGTATTTGAATTTTGATAGCTAGTGCTGTGTTTCGCAAACCTTTTTTGTGTCTTGAATGTCACGCTCACCTTGCACTGTCTGTCTCTGTCCCTGTCAAAGGACGTATGCCTCCCTCTCTGTAAACAAAGTGCATTCATTGTTGAAATGCATAAGATATATTAAATTGACTTCCAAATGTAAATGTTGGCATGGATTCCAAAAGGTAGCTAGCCTATATATTGCTGAACATTAGGCTGCTAACGGTATCTTGCGAATCTTGCAGCCTGATTGAGCTCATCAAAGCTAACTTCACACTCGATAATAAATAGTGTTGTGCATATTTTAACTATCATATTAACTGCAAAACAGATAACCACCATTTACCATTAGCAACCTCTAGCTGTGTATTTTGGAGGATTTTTTAAATACTCTTGGATGTCCATGCTAGTAGTAGATATGAATGTATGCTGAGGCACATAAATATCATCAGCCTACAACTCATCAGCCTACAACCGTGGCCGCGCTGTCACTCCTTGGTGGAGGTTGGCAGGGGACAGGTGCCAGGCAAAGGTTTGGAGGAGGGGGCAAGGTGATGCTGTGTGCTGAACTGTCACATAACGCTCAGTAAACAAAGATGATTTTGACTCAAGCTTAAAAAAAATCGACAAATCACAAATGATTAAATGATCATAAAAAGGTGAGTAAATGCTATTTTTATGTTCAAAATGGTACGTAAACAGTGTTCACATGAATGAATGAATGAATGAATGAATGCCTTTATTGTCATTGCACAGCTGCACAACGAAATTCAAATGCAACTCCTTTTGGTAAAAGTAACACACAACAAGGAAAATACAAAACAAAAGTATCACACAAGAAGCAAGCTCGACACTCGACATAGCAGCAAGAATAGATAAATAAATAAGCAGTAGAAAGTATATTGCACAATCCCATGTGTAATATGTATTGCGCAGTCCAATAATTAAATAGTCCAATGTGTAATGTATTGCACAGTCCCGTATGTATGTATTATACAGTCCCTTAAATAATTAAACTGTTCATAAGTCTAGGGGTGTGGGCCTCAATGGACCTATTGCGCCTCCTAGAAGGCAGCAGTGTGAACAGATTGTTTCCTGGGTGAGATCAGTCCTGGATTATGCGTGCTGCATGACACAGGCATCTGGCTCTGTATATATCAGTCAATGAGGGAAACTGTGTCCTTATAATGTTTGTGCTGACTTCTTGACTCTCTCCAGATCCTTTTTTATCAGCCATAGTGCAGCTTTTAAACCACACCCGGATGTTGTGGGTGATAATACTCTCCACAGAACACTTGTTAAAAGACAGCAGCAGTTCCGGGGACAGATTGACTCTCCTTAGTGACCTCAAAAAGTACAGTCGATGCTGTGCTTTTTACACAAGGGCATTGGTGTTAACAGACCATGTGAGGTCTGGAGAGATGTATGTTCCCAGGAATTTAAAGTCACTGGACCCTCTCCACAATGTCCCCTTTGATGTAAAGAGGGGCAGGTTCCTCCCTCTTCCTCCTAAAATCTATCACCAACTCCTTTGTTTTGAGGAGTTGAGTGCCAGAGCACCAGGCAGTGAGTCAGACTCATTGTTATTGTACTATATCTGTCCCACTACTGTAGTGTCGTCTGCAAATTTAATGATAATGCTGCTATCATGGATTGATGTACAATCATGGGTGTATAGAGTGTATAGCAGAGGACTTAATACACAGTGAATGTGTTTGCTCCCTTCTTGATTATTTATTAATCTATCTTCATCACAAATAAATGCCCTCAGTGAAGATTTTTCCAGTAATGTTTTGGAGCGCAAACAAATTCTTAATACACAAGTGAAGAAACAACCGTTTCATACCACTGCAGCAAAACAGCACTGCTGTTGTCTGAAGGATTCTCAGATCCTCTGTAGATATATTTCATGAGTGGATTGACCCCATTCTTGTACAAGGATTTCAAGGTAGGCTCTATGGTGCTGCTCCTAAATGACATCAGTACCTTCAACTCGACTGCCTGAGCTTTCTCCTGAAAGATAGAGTCAGAAAAACAATGACATATGCCACAACAGTCAGCAGAATCAGATAACAAATGTGTTACTTAACCTAATAGATGTCTGTAAAGAGAAGATGTACCTTTATTGCTGGATTCTTGCTGTTGATTGGAGGGTTTCTTAGTGCAACGTGGAAAGCTGCAATTATATCTCCAGTACTTTGCAGCAGGTTAAGGAACCCACTAATACAGTCTTACTCAAGAACATGAAGATTCATTCATGTTAAGCATAAAAAAGCAGTTTGCCATATTAAAGAAGCAGTTTGTTATGTTTAAAGCCCCCGACCCATGCATTGCTAGAGTATTTGCCTTTTAGAGAAAACTAGTTTCTGAGTCAGACAAAATGCAAACACAATGAGGACACTGCAAAGATTCATTGAATAGCAATATAAATGTTTTTTTTTCTTTCTTATAGGAGTGCTAAATATAGTTGGTCTATTTGTGATTCCCTTCCCAACCACCCAGCATGAACATCAAATGTGGAGTTGGGTCATGACTAAAGACTTATTCCTGGAATGATTTCCTGGAATGTTTCCCGTAACCTAGATACAGAAATAGAAGATCTCAACATGGAGAAAAAAAAAATTAAACAGACAAAAGAATGCCTCCAGGCATTCAACTTTTTAACATGTGTGTTGCAAAATATTTTAATTTAACTTACAAAGTGCCTTTATCTACACAACTGCACCACAAACCCATGCCATAGGGTTACTCTGCTCTGTTTAGTGCTTTTCTAGAGACTCAAAATACTTTACGTAGTGTGTGTGTTGGGGGGGGATTATCTTCAACCACCACTAGTGTGTGGCATCTAGTCACACACTAATGTATGACAGCAGCCATAGTGTACCAGAATGCCCACGACACACCGGCTATTAGTCGAGAGGAGAGAGTTATATAGCCAATTCAGAGATGGGGATTATTAGGGAGCCATGATAGAGAAGGGCCAGTGGGGGAATTTCACCAGGACACCCGGGTATACCCGTACTCTTTTACGATAAATGTCCTGGGATTTTTAATGACCACAGTGAGTCAGGACCTCAGTTTAACATCTCATCCAAAAGATGGTGCTGTTTTTATTGTATTGTCCCCCATCACTATACAAGGGCATTAGGCCCCACACAGACCACAGAGTGAGCACCCCCTGCTGTCCTCACTAATACTATTTTCAGCAGCAAGCTTAGTTCCCTTTCAAAAGGAACTTTGACGTTGCATTTAGCATAACAGTATGGAAGCGCCCTTGCGCGCATGACCGGTATCTGAAGCTTGTGTAAAATCATGCCTCTACTTATAGGCCTGCCATGATCAGGTGACGTGGCAATTAAGTGCGTCGCATGATATATATATATATATATATGGCACCTGTGAACCATGCCGCCAGCCTTATTATCTTCAGCGAGACTGCATGTCTGTTGTTCGTGTGACAAAAAACGCTTCATTTCTACTCTATATTTTCTCAAAATCTCTAAACTTTTCTATCCCTTTTTTAGAAAAAAGAAAAGAAAAGAGAGGGAAATAATGAGCGAGAAAGATTTCAGAAAGTGTGTTACGCCTTGCTCCCGTTTCATCACGGGAGGAGACGGACACGCTTTCTGTGTGAAGTGTTTGGGCGTGGAGCATGCTACAGCAGCCCTCGAGTGGTCTGACTGTCAGCATTGTGAACATTTCACGATTGGGCAGCTACGCTCTCGGCTCGCTCTCTTCTCGTCTGGGTTTCAGAGCCTCGCGGATCTGGGCCAGCCGCTGCCGAGGCATCCAGCCAGCTAAGGTCGTGTGGTTCTCGTATGTATCTGGAAGAGGAGCCGGAGACGAGCGCTGCTCTTTCTCTTGCTCTGTCTTCCGGATCCGGCTCTCCGTCTGACTTTGGAGCTCGCATCGCGACTCCTCGTTCCCCTATGGAAAGCCAAAACACCCTCGCTGACTCCGAGGAGTCGGTAGAGGGTGCCACTGCACCAAAAACCGACAGCAGCTCTCGAGCATATAAAGAGTTGCTTGAGGTGATCACTAGGGCAGTTGGAAAGTTGAATATAGACTGGCCCGGGGAAGAGGCAGTGGCTCGTAGCAGGCTGGATGAGCGCTTCCTCTCCAGTGAAAATAAATATAAAGTTCCCTCACACCGCAGAAAACTCCCCTTTTTTCCAGAAGTGCATGATGAGATATCACGCTTCTGGAGAACACCATACACTAGCTGTGTTTATAACCCCGCGACGTCTGATTACTCAGCCATCATGGGGAGTGAGCAGCATGGCTATTTAGCGATGCCAAATGTGGAGGAGGTGCTTGCGAGCCACCTCTCTCCATGAACGGCAGGTAATTTAGGGAGGCCAACTACCTTCTAAGCCATGTAAGGCCACCTCGGCATTGGTGGGTAAAGCCCATGCGGCAGCAGGTCTTGCTTGTGGGTCACTGCATACAATGGCACTGTTGCAGGCCTACCAAGCAGACCTGCTGAGTGAGCTCGATACTGGGGAGAGAATTGGGCCCGAGGCAGTGGCAGAGCTGCACCGCACCACAGATTTATCTCTCCGGGTGACCAAACAAACGGCCCGTCATATCGGCCGTTCAATGGGTAGCCTGGGTGTGGCGGAGAGGCACCTATGGCTCAACCTCTCAGGGATGGGGACAAAGATAAGGTCTCCTTGCTGAACACCCCTGTTAAACCTTCCGGCCTGTTTGGCGGCGCGGTTAATGCCATCGCCGACAGGTTTTGCGAGGCAAAACAGCAAACGGCGGCGTTCAGCCAGTTCCTTCCCCGTCGTGTCGAGTTCGCCCGGGCCTCCATGAGTGGAGCCCGGGCCAGTGCTAGTGCGAGGGAGGCGCAGAAGGCGAGTGTGGCGGCCAAAGCCACAGCCTGCTAAGAGGCCTGATCTAAGAATGATTATAAAAGCAAAGCAGGCTAGGAAGGAATGGTCCTGATGGGCCACGGAGGGACGTATCAGGGGACATGAGGTCGTTAGGGCAGTTAGCCCCCAGTGCTACTGTAGGGCCTGCCCTGGAAAAGGCCATCCCACGTTTTCAGCCTTCTCTGGTCAGCGAACTGTCACAGGGAGACGGAAATCTGATGCTTTTCCTCCAATGAAATGTGGAAAAGCTAACATCACTGAAAGACCATTTGGCAGTGTGGAAACTACTGCCAAATGTGTCTCCATGGGTTCTGTCTACCATAGAAAAGGGTTACCGAGGGTTAAATAAAAAAAATTAAAAGGGTTACATAGAACTTGTACCCCGTTCCCTAAGGAAGGGAGGTTTTTACAGCCGTTATTTCCTGGTCCGCAAAAAAAAAGGGAGTATGTGGCCAATTTTAGATCTGCGTCATCTGAACCGTACTCTTCGGACATACAGGTTCAAGATGCTGATGCGCAAACTTATCGTGCCACAGATTCAGTCCGAGGACTGGTTTGTGACGATATATCTAAAAGATGCATATTTCCACATAGGAATATCGCCCAGTCACAGGAAGTTCCTGAGGTTTGCGTTTGGAGACAACACATACCAATTTCGGGTTCTTCCCTTTGGGCTAGCTTTATCCCCTCGCACCTTCACAAAGTGCATGGATGCTGCTCTGGCTCCCTTACGACTCCAGGGCATCCGTGTACTAAACTACCTGGACGACTGGTTAATTCTAGCACGATCCAGTGAACAGGCGGTTCAACATCGAGATGTTCTCGCCCACATGAGGAGCTTGGGGCTCAGGTTGAACCTCAAGAAAAGTATGCTTTCTCCAGTGCAGAGGACAGCTTTTCTAGGTGTTATATGGGATTCTACTATGATGAGGGCATTTCTATCCCCAACACACGTAGGATCGATCCTATCAACTTTGATCAAGATAAAGCTAGGTCTGGGCATCCCTCCAGTCTCTACTAGAGACTGTTGGGCCTTATGGCAGCAGAAGCCAACGTCATACCGTCGGACCGTTGAGACCATTTCAGTGGTGGCTGAAAAGTCGGGGGTTTCATCCGAGGATGAAACCTCTGAGAGTATTCAGTGCCATGCGGCGATGCCTACGTGCTCTGAGTATTTGGAGGTGCCCGCAGTTTCTAGCCTCGGGTCACACTCTAGGGGCGTCTCCTTACTGCAAGATGGTAATGACAGACGCGTCCCTCACAGGCTGGGGTGCAGTCTTAAATGGCTGTCCAGCTCACGGTCTTTGGAGCGGCCCTCATCTGGAGTGGCATATAAATCGCCTAGAGATGCAGGCTGTATTCATAGCACTGCAATTCTTTCTTCCTCAGTTGAGAGGTCACCATGTGCTAGTTGTGTCAGACAACACAGCGGTGGTCTTGTATATCAATCACCAGGGAGGGTTACGTTCACACCCCTGTTCAGGCAGGCGCAACTAATCCTTCTCTGGGCAGAGGGAAAGTTCCTGTCAGTGAGTGCAATGTACATTCCGGGCAGCCAGAATGTAGGAGCAGACATCTTGTTGAGGCAGGGGGTGAGGCCCGGGGGTTGGAGGCTCCATCCACAAGTGGTGGAGTCCATATGGCGGAGGTTCGGACAAGCGGAAGTGATGTGTTCGCCTCCGAGGAGACAACACACTGCCCGCTGTGGTTCGCCCTCACTCCTCCCGCACCATTGGGGCTGGACGCCATGGTGCACACGTGGCTGAGGTCACGTGTATATGCTTTTCCCCCAATTGCTCTCCTCCCACAAGTTCTAATGCGAGTTCGCCAAGACGGTCTACGTCTGCTGCTAGTAGCACCTTATTGGCCAGCTCGAATATGGTTCTCGGAGATAATTTCCCTGCTCGACGGTACTCCTTGGGAGATTCCCATCTTCAGGGATCTACTGTCTCAAGCCAGAGGGCTGATTTATCACCCTCGGCCAGAACTATGGAAACTGTGGGTCTGGCCCCTGAGGGGCACCAGCTCATAGATTCTGGTCTCACAACTAAGGTTGTAGAGACCATGTTAAATGCTAGAGCACCATCCACAGGGAAATTGTATGCGCTCAAGTGGCGGCTTTTTGTCTTGTGGTGTGAGGAACGTCAGCTAGACCCAGTGAACTGCACAATAGCTACAGTCCTGGAGTTCTTACAAGAACGTTTCTCAGCAGGGTTGGCTCCTTCTACAATCAGGGTTACGTGGCCGCTGCTTCGGCCAGCCACACCCCGATTGATGGAGCCTCTGTGGGGCAATATCCTCTAGCTTCGAGGTTCATGCGTGGTGTCAGATGGCTGAGGCCCATCTGCAGGCCGCGTATACCTTCCTGGGACCTTTCTGTGGTCTTGGAAGTTCTGTCAGGGGCCCCATTTGAGCTCTTAGAGTCAGCTTCTGAGAAGCTTCTGACTCTAAAGTTAGCTCTTCTACTGGCCCTGACAAGCGAGTGGGAGATCTACAAGCTCTCTCTGTTGCCCCTTTCTGCCTTGACTTTGCCCCTGGATTAGCCAAGGCTTTCCTGTATCCTAGGCCGGATTATATTCCTAAAGTGCCTACATCGGCTGCCCACCCTGTGGTGTTGCAGGCTTTCTGCCCTCCTCTGTTCCTCAACCGGAACAAGAGAGGACACACCTGCTGTATCCAGTAAGGGCTCTCTGTAAAAGATCATTTACTCATAGTTGAAAATTATTTTACAGGCTGATTCTGGGGAGCCAGGCAGGTTCTGGGGGTCATAACTGAATAAACATTTTAATACACTACTTAATCTTCAGCTGTTAATTTCATGTAAAAATTGAATGTTAAAATAGCAAGTCTCATGGGATCAAAAGAGAAGAAAGTCAAGCTCTCCATGCCTGCTTTAGCAGTTTGCATGATGTGTAGCAAATTTGTGGAAACAATCCATAAAGATCTTTGAAGGGAAAAAAATTATGATGGTATTTATCCATCTTCTATACTGCTTATCCATTTCCGGGTCACGTGGAACCTGGAGCCTATCCCAGGGATCATCGGGCACAAGGCAGGGTACACCCTGGACAGGGTGCCAGTCCATCGCAGGGCACAATCACATACATACTCACACACCCATTCATACACTACAGACACTTTGGACATGCCAATCAGCCTACCATGCATGTCTTTGGACTGGGAGAGGAAACCGGAGTACCTGGAGGGAACCCCCGCAGTACAGGGAGAACGTGCAAACTCCACACACACAGGGCCATGGTGGGAATTGAACCCCCGACCCTGGAGGTGTGACGCGAACGTGCTAACCACTAAGCCACTGTGCGCCCTGATAGTATTTATCTTACATTTTTATTAGTGTAAACCTTCCTAAAATAATTACAGCATTAACACTGACATTGTGTTTCAGTCTAATGTTCTAGTGAAATCCAGTGCATGTTGGGGAATTGCAAATGCTGAAAACCTGAAGGAATAAACACAAAATCTACTGGGACCCCTGAGAGACCTTGTATATTTAGATGACTATCAAATCAACACCACAGCCTCAACACCTGTGAGTTCCCCAAGACCACTACTGTAGAGGCAAATAATTCTGCTTCAGTGTTCAGTAAAGACAGCAGACATGTTTGGTGCAGACCAAAGACAGCTTTTAGGGAGAAGCACCTCATACCAACTGTGAAGCACAGTGGTGGAAATATTATGGTTTGGGGTTGTTTTGCTGCCTCAGCGACTGGACAGCTTGCATTCATTGATTCAAATATGAATTCTGCATCGTATCAAAGAGTGCTTGAAGATTATGTGAGGCCATCTGTCCAAAAGTTGAAGTTGAACTGAAAGTAGACCTTTCAACAGGATAATGATAATAAGCACACTAGCAAATCCACCAAGGAATGGCTCAAAAAGAAGAAATGGAGAGTTATGGAATGGCCTAGCCAAAGCCCAGATTTAAATCCCATTGAAATGTTGTTGGGGGATTTGAAACAGGGAATGCATGCAAGAAAACCCCCAAACATCTTGCAACTGAAAGAATATTGTATGGAAGAGTGGTTAAAAATTCCAGCAAGCCTATGTCAGAGACTGGTGGGCAATTATGCAATAGCCTACAAGAAGTTATTTCTGCTAAAGGGGGCAATACTAGCTTCTGAGGCCAAGGGTGTACTTACTTTTTCCACAGATTCCACAGAAAAAGTAAGTACATGGTCTGCACTTCTATAGCGCTTTTTTTAACCTTAGCATTTCTACAAAGCACTTTACACTGGTTCTCATTCACTCACACACTTACACACCAATGGTAGCAGAGCTGCCATGCAAGGCACTAACTTGCCATCGGGAGAAACTTGGGGTTCAGTGTCATGCCCAAGGACACTTTGGCATGTGGAGTCACGTGGGCCGGGAATCGAACCAACCCTACGATTAGTGGACAACCTGCTCTACAACCTGAGCCACAGCCGCCCTATAGCACCTATCACCTATATTGATATTTCTGTTGAATAAATGATTGAAAAGGTTAATTTTCTTTGTATTTTTGTTCATGTATATCAACTTTATTAATAGGCGCTGTTTCAAAGATGATCAATTGTTTGCTTGTCCAAATATGTCAAAAAGGCCAACAATTTCAATGGGGTGTACTTATTTTTTCACAATCGTATATAGCAAAATTTTGTTTTGTTGCACAAGGCTTATGGGTTTTAATTAATAAATGTTTGTCAGTTTTTTTCCATTAATAATTTAGTTGATCAAGAAAAAAATAATTGATTAAGAATAGTTTTAAAAATAAACAAAAATCCAACCTTTTCAGCCCTACACAGGCAGCTTTCTCAGCAGTTCAGCAAAAAGAAATGATGATCATGTAAATGCAGCTTCTGACTCAAGGGGTCATATGTCAATCATTCACCATTCTGCTTGATCACATGCATGATGACAAATCAGCATTTGACTCATATTTTTTCTCCCCTTTTCTTGTGTATAAGCAGGTCATCGCTGCTGCTATGTAAGTATTCTCTTTGACAGACAGTTCGACACATTCTCAGTATATGCACTTAGAGTTGGATCCATCCATGATAAACATAAAGTAAAAGTTGAATGATTTGCAGAGATGAGGAACATGGACATAATTTATGCTGTTTCCATAATGTTAATAAATAAATGAATCGCCCCTTTTTGAGCATAGACACGAAAATTAAATATCCAATGTTCCTGATCTTTCATTGATGAACAAAAACTGATGATAATTCTTCTGTGATTTCAGGAACTATAAGAAAGAACCTGTCTACAAGAGAGATAAGCCTCCAAGAGGTGGTTTCCAAATTTTTAAAGGGAGGGGGGCAGGAAACAAAGGCAGGCAAAGTGAAGAGGCTCAAATTATTTTGTTCTGTACGTTTTTGTGTATATTTTTATTATAGTGTACTGTGTAAATATTTTTAATGTTAATATTTATCAGCTCGGGCGTCATTTGACTGACATGCTCGTATCACATATCCTCTCGTATATCTTAGGGAGTATCACGTTTTTCACGTTTCAGAATTCTTGCCGGGAATGTCTGGAAAATGGCGTTAATCCAGCCAGATAGAATATAATGGGAAAATGTGGACCCCTTACCCCACCCCCCAACTCCCACACTGTCAGTGACAGCGACATGAATGACATGTCCAAGTATTCAGCTTGGTCCAGAGAATCAGGAAATCCCATTTGGAAATGGATCCCACATGCACGTTGCTTGGACTTTCCAGTCAGAATTCCCAATCCACAGTAATGTGAAATGAGTCTAGAGGAGTAAAAGAGACCATACAGTAATCACCAAACTACTGCAGCCATGTCATACATCAAAACAATCGGTTCAGTGAGGAGGATTGCATTATGGTTCATGACAGTACCCTCAACTCAATATGCAGAAATGCTTTATGAGTATTTTAGTGACATCCAGTGCATGTTAATCCCCAAAATAAGTGGAATCAAAAAACTACCTCAACATAGACATGTGACATTTCAAAACACTCAGTTCAATTAGCAGAATTTCATTATGGGTATTCTAATGACATCATGTGACATCACATGACATCACGTGCACATTAACCCCCAACATAAGTGGAGTCACAAAACTACCTCAACATAGACATGTGACATATCAAAACACCCAGCACACTGAGGACAATTGCATTATGGGTATTGTAGTAAATTTGGAGTGTATTGTGTATGTGCAGCTGCATGTAGGTCTCGAATTTTACACCGGCAAGCACCAATCACATTTTCTGAAGAAAATGTGAAATCTAGTTGTAATAAGTGGTGTTGCGAAGCAAAGCATCACTATTGTTATTGTTAATACATATTCTTCTTTTTCTTCCAGACAAAACTTCAGCGTGTAACTTGTCCCGCACATATATCGACCGGCTTATTGAAGAGAGGTGTGCTATGACTTTTATAAGTGATGCGGCTTACAATAATTGAACCGCGGACATAAAAAAAATCGCACATTTTTGTCACATAGAGAATGAATGGGGAATAAAACACTTGTGTCACAGTTTGGACATTCCACTCATATGTTTTAGGGAGTAGACCCAGTATGTACACAGTGTTTCAGAATTTTCACTGGAAATGTCCGGAAAATAGTGTTATTCTGGCCCCACTGAAAATAATGGGAAAATCTAATCACCAAACTACAGCAGCCATGTCATACATCAAGAATTGCATTATGGGGGATGACAATACCCTCAGTTCAGTGGTCAGAAATACGTTATGGGTATTTTAGTGACATCAAGTGCACATTAACCCCCAAAATACGTGGAATCACAAAAGTACTGCAACATAGACATGTGACATATCAAAGCACTCAGCTCAATGAGAGAATTGCATTCTCCTAATACCCACAATGTCAGTAATACAGACATGAATGATGTGTCCAAGTGTTCGGCTTGGTCCAGAGAATCAGGAAATCTGATTTGGGACTTGATTGTACATGCAATTCGTGTGAAATTTCCCATCGGAATTTTCAATGCACACTAATGTAAAATGAGTCTAGAGGAGCACACAGGCAAAGAATCAGGAAATCCCATTTGGGAATGGATCCCATGTGCACGTCACATGGAGTTTCCCGGCGGAATTCCCAATACAAAGTAGTGTAAAATGTAAAACTGTCTTATTGAGGAGAGTTATGCTATGACTTTTATAAGTGATATGTCTTCTGAATATTCTTCAGAAAAAGTAGAATCTGGTTCTTCTTCTTCAGAGACCCAAAATGTCAAAGCTTTTTGAAATTTGGAGTTCTCAAGCTACAGGCACCAAACTCGGCACAGACCTTCAACCTGTTCTTACCTTCAGTCTGCTATGACTTTTGATCAGTGATCGGAATTACAGAATTCCCATTACAGAAGCTCAAAGTGGCCAAAATTCCCATTGACTTCCCATTGAAAAAATTCTGACTGTTATAACTCCTTGAGCTTTCAGGTTACTTCCACTCAACTCAGCACAGTCCTTCAGTCTGTTCACACTGATCATGCTGTATTTTTCCTAACTGATCAAACTACTAGTATTCCCATAGCGGACAATCAAAAATCCCCAAAACTTCCATTCATTTACATTGATGGAATGTTCAGAGCTTGGCTCAGAATGTTCAAGATTTCAAACTCCAATTGTCAAAACTCACACACACCTGTGTGCACACAGCCTGAAGCCCCTATTCTCTCTCTTTCACTCTGTCAATGTACCTGTAACAAAGACTCTCACTTCATCTATCTATCTATCTATCTATCTATCTATACAACTCTACAAGTATTGGCACCATATCTATCTATCCAATGCTACAAGTATTGGCACCCTAGCTATCAATCTAACCGTAGAAGTATTGGCACTTTATCTATCTCTCTAACTCTTCAAGTATTGGCACCCTATCTATCTATCTCTCTTTCTTTCTTAAAAACTGCACATTTCACACTGACTACGTATACATGGACAGCAGTAATCTAATTATTGACCTTATTTTGAATAACACAATATTGTGATACTGAATAACACAATATTGTGATTAAGGTGTTTATATGAGTCGCTTTTAGAATGCTCCTTTCATTTTCCCATTTTATATGTTATAGAACATAGACTGATTAATGGCACACGTCATTATGTCCGTATGGCCATCCGACGTTCCCTCGTATCAACATACAATTTGTATTCGTTATGGCACTGTATACAGTTTTGGGTGTTTCATTTTTAACTTTACGAAAGCTTTAAGTGCAGTTCATTATTTGTCATGCTATATGTGCAAATAGACGACTGCTTGAAGCCATGGTCTGAGTCCGAATCCGCGTACTTACCTACTATATAGTAGCCAAAATACATGTACCTCACCTACTATATAAGTATGTGGTTTTGGACGCAGCCATGCTCTCTTGTTTGCCGTCAAACAGATGAGCACTGCTGTGTGTGTATGTATCCTGTCGCAAAATGCGGTGAAAACTTCCATACGGCGTTAATACTGTAATTAAGGTGTTTATATGTCTGTAATGCACGTTGATAATGCGACTAAACCAGAAATACTCCACATGTATTAATTCGATTTGTGTTTACTGCGAGTATGACTTTAGTCAGATTAAGGTAATCAATAATCGCTGTTTACATGGTAGTTTCTTAATCAGAGTATTGTCTTAATCGGGTTAATATTGGATTATTGTTGTCCATGTAAATGGACTGACTGATAACTATTTTAAACTTTCAGACTGGCTTCATCAAGCCAACATCAAAGTTTGTCATGAAGAGCTTTACCTATCTAGTCGATAATATTTTCTTCCAGATGTTGTTTACTTCCTCTTTTTTCTATAGCAACTAAATTATTTTGTTAATTCCTTGGGCATTCATTGACTTTGCCACCAAAATGTGGATCTCTTCTCTGTTGTCCTACCTATTTGGCTACCTTGTGCTGTAGATTCCAGTGGCTGGAGTGTCCCTTGAGGCTTGAGGCAGGATGCACCTGCGCTTTGTCTGTAGTTTGCTCTACGCACTGTGACCTCCCCGGAGACAGCCAGAAATCCAGTCATGGTAACTCAGTTGTCCATGTAGGGTTTCTATTCTATTTCTTTCTGGGAGATGCATTGCACAGTTTGCGTTGTATGTGGTCATGGGGGAGTGGGAGGCTGTCACCCTATACTGTGTATACCTGTGGTGGCAGCTCGGCTGATGGCCCAGTGAGGAGGAACTGGTTTGTTTTCATGTGCTTTTACTATCGGGCAATATTCAACCTAATCCAGGCCTAGAGCTGATGCAGCTTAAAACATCCGATGAATTTAAACCTAAAAACAGACTACAGCTTTTCCATATTAATGTACAAAGTCTGGTAAATAAAATAGACTTAATAAGAATATGGGTTGACTTGACTGACTCTGAAATCATGGCCTTTTCTGAGACATGGTTAAAGAAATCCGTCACAAATGACATGGTTAAAATTGAGGGATATAATGTCTTTAGAACAGACCGCACTAAAAAAGGAGGAGGGATTGTAGTCTGTTAACTCTAAGTTTAACTGCACTTGTGCACCTACACCTTCAGCTTCAAGTGAAGCAGCCACTTTTCTTTTATTGATCTTCACAATTGAGCTAAATCGGAGTTGGTTTTACTTGGAGATCTAAACTGGGACTGGTTATCATCATCATCCTCAGACTCATTCAAGGACATTTGTGACTCTCTTTGTCTGATGCAGCTGATAAACTCACCAACCCAGTTAAATAAAAAAGACATGGTTAAATTACTTGATCTTATTTTAACAAATGCACCCCACCCATTCTGTTGTAATTTTTTGTAATGATGTTTGTGATCAATGTACAGTTGTCGGCATGAGAAACTGTAAGATGCCTAAGAGTATACCATGTTTTATCTATACAAGACAATTTAAACAATTTAATGAACAAGCTTTTTTGCATGAGGTTTATAATAGTGACTTGCGTATTGTCTCACAAATAGCTGATGTTGATCTAGCTTGGGATTATTTTAAATCCCTTCTTTTTTTTTTTTTACTATATGTGATAAACATGCACCTTTTAGAAGATTTAGAATGAGATAACCATTGGTTTACTGAATCTATTTCCACTTTTATCAGACAAAGAGATGTTCTTTGGGCCAAAACAAAGAAAACAAATAATGCCTTGGATTGTATTTTATATAGAATATTAAGAAATAAATGTACAAACTGACAATACCATCGCAACTTTTGCAGGCCTTTCGCTTCAATCCGAATGCTAATTGCCTTAGGACTTAGGAAATCCGCTTTCCCCATTTTCAAACACAAAACAGACCAAATACAGACGGGGGGAAATCGTTTTAAATAACTTAATTTCCCCTCAATCTCCCGTATTCACACGCTCTACTGTTGATACCGCGTATCTGTATAGAAAATAGAACATCGAATATAGAATGTTTTTTTCGTCATTCTTTTTTTTCTAATATTTTTAGTTCGTCATCAGCACCTCAACTAGTTTTATATCAAAAAATGGTTTCAAAGAAAAAAAGGGATATAGAGGTATAAGTAGAACTTTTATTATATTACAAGTGTATGAAAATACAAATTAACCTGTTTTGTTATTGTATCACACTATATTGTGTCCTCCAGTTCGAGTTGACATTTCAATTATTTGATGCCTCCCCCCACAGTTATATAGGCTGAGAGAGTAGAGTTACATTCATCAGCATGTCATAACAATAAGCTTCATGCTTTATTACTGCTTTTAATCTGTCTATGAATGACAACAAACTCATTTCTGAACACAGCTCTGTTCTTGTAACATTTTTTTTCCATTTTAATTCCTAAAATGAAAAGAAAAAAAAAATCCCTATCAGCAGGGTTTATGATATTTACTAGATTAAGAAGTACATTTCACATTTTACGTGAAATTTAAGACTGGAATCACCAAATGCTAATGTTTAGGGGTGGGCCATTTGACTACAATCTTAATTCACGATACCGATGCGTTTTCTCAAGTCTATCAGTAGTATTCAAGTAAGAAATATTACGGAAATTGAAAAAAGCAATTAAATGTAACACAAAATAGACTTCACTGTATGAGAAACATACAGTGATTCTTATTAAATTTACTGAAGTTATTCAGTCAAATGAATGAGTGAGTCTTTTATTGTTTGATTAACATTAATGACACAGACAGCAGCAGGTTTATTAGACTGCTGTCACTTTAAGACATAATGTACAGATCCAATATACTGTATTGACACACCTCAGATTTTTTCCCCAACTGTTTACATTCACTTAAAACATAACCGACTGTATTTGCATGAATACTCGGCCAGGCCTGCAATTTGACATGATGTGTGTTTATTTATCTGACGTCCCAGCGTAATAAGCCGCTAAAGAGAACTCAATTCTGTACTCGCATGATGAGGCAGCACACACTTGAAACGCGCGCACAGAAAGCCCCCTGGTAAGTTTATGTTGCTAATTATTTTTTATCTGTCTTTTCATGTTACACATGACGTGGACTCGACTGTACTCTGCATCAGTGGGTGTAGATATCTGTGATGCAGGGGCGAGAATTCATGCTATACGGCATGCAATAATGTACAGTATAATTCTATACTGTATAAGCCTGTACACTCATACGGTGTGCAATAATGTATAATCCTATACTGTATAAGCCTGTACCCTCATACAGCATGCAATAATGTAGAATCCTATAATGTATAAGCCTGTACCCTCATACGGCATGCAATAACGTATAATCCTATACTGAATAAGCCTATACCCTCATACAGCACTAGTTTTCAGCTATTCTTTACATGCTTTGTGACTGTTATATTTAAGTATAAATCAACCGGACATAAATGCACAATTGCTTTAAACAATGTATTTATTGATTAATAAAACACATGCTAAAATGTGTAGTTTAGTTCAAGGGTTTGTCCTCTCCATGACAATCTACAATGGGGAGCTTAGCATAGTTTCCATACTAGTTTGCTTATAAATACATATTTGGACACAAATTACAACAATACCATGGAGCTAAATGTTTACACCAGAGTGTCTAATGGACTAAATGAGATTGTCCCCCCACCCCCCACACACACACTCCAACAGCATTAGCATTGCTACACACTTTTATTTAAATGTCGAGTACAGAACAGTAACACCTGATTCACACATGGTCCTTTTACCAAATTTCAATAATATTTAAATGATAACAGTATCCAGTTGCTTATTTAGTGAAAATAATAACAATCACACTATATTCTTCCATGCTAGGCCCGCGGCTAATGGCGGCTATGTTCATTGTTGCCATGAGAAGAAAACTTTAAATTTTGAGAAAAAAGTCAGAATTGCAATATATAAACTCGCAATTATGAGGAAAAAAATGTCAGAATTCTGAGATAAGTTCTAAAGTCACAATTACCTTTTTTAATTTTTTCTCTGTGGCGGAAATGGGCTTTCATGTTATTCACATTAAAGTTACTGCACTTTAGAAGGTCGGGGTTAACCCTGTTCCCTGAGAAGGGAACGAGACGTTGCATTTAGCATAAAAGTATGGGAAGCGCCTTGCGCGCATGACTGGTATCTGAAGCTTGTGTAAAATCATGTCTCTACCATGCCTGCCATGATCAGGTGACGTGGCAATTAAGCACGTCGCATGACCACGCCGCCAGCCTCTATTATCTGAAGCGAAGACGCAATTCACAGGCCTGCCTTGGTATGACAGAGCTATGCAACGTCTCGTTCCCTTCTCAGGGAACAGAGTTACATGCGTAACCCTGACATTCCCTTTCAAAGGGAACTTCAACATTGCATTTAGCATAACAGTATGGGAAGGGGAATACCCACTCCGTCATACCGAGGGTATGGCCTGTTCAAAAAGACCCAAGCCCGAGGGTCACTGCAAGACACTCGAGCCTGGGGTGGAAAGAATATCCAGGCTGTAATAATGAATGAATGTGTGTGGTGTAGACCATCCTGCAGCAGCACACATATCCTGCAAGGATATCCCTTTGGACAAAGCCTTCAAGGAGGCGACTGCCCTAGTGGAATGAGCTCAGAGGCGTGGCGAGGCTGCGCACCTCGTAAGCCGTAGAGATTGCTTCCACTATCCAGTTAGAGATGTGCTGCTTTGACACAGCATCACCTTTACTGTCGCCGCCAAAGCAGACCAGCAGCTGCTCCGACTTACGCCACTGGCTGGAGCGGTGGACGTAAGTACAGAGAGCCCTTACTGGATACAGCAGGTGCGTCCTCTCTTGTTCCGGTTGAGGAACAGAGGAGGGCAGAAAGCCTGCAACACCACAGGGTGGGCAGCCGATGTAGGCACTTTAGGAATATAATCCGGCCTAGGATACAGGAAGGCCTTGGCTAATCCAGGGGCAAAGTCAAGGCAGAAAGGGGCAACAGAGAGAGCTTGTAGAGCTCCCACTCGCTTGAGAGATGTCAGGGCCAGTAGAAGAGCTAACTTTAGAGTCAGAAACTTCTCAGAGGCTGACTCGAAGAGCTCAAATGGGGCCCCTGACAGACCTTCCAAGACCACAGAAAGGTCCCAGGAAGGTATACGCGGCCTGCAGATGGGCCTCAGCCGTCTGACACCACGCATGAACCTCGAAGCTAGAGGATGTTGCCCCACAGAGGCTCCATCAACCGGGGTGTGGCTGGCCGAAGCAGCGGCCACGTAACCCTGATTGTAGAAGGAGCCAACCCTGCTGAGAAACGTTCTTGTAAGAACTCTAGGACTGTAGCTATTGTGCAGTTCACTGGGTCTAGCTGACGTTCCTCACACCACAAGACAAAAAGCCCCCAC
The DNA here is from genome assembly GCF_023375685.1 of Ictalurus furcatus. Lineage (NCBI taxonomy): Eukaryota > Metazoa > Chordata > Actinopteri > Siluriformes > Ictaluridae > Ictalurus > Ictalurus furcatus. The sequence continues at coordinate 8,970,820 of NC_071282.1, forward strand.
TTGAGCGCATACAATTTCCCTGTGGATGGTGCTCTAGCATTTAACATGGTCTCTACAACCTCAGTTGTGAGACCAGAATCTATGAGCTGGTGCCCCTCAGGGGCCAGACCCACAGTTTCCATAGTTCTGGCCGAGGGTGATAAATCAGAGACAGTAGATCCCTGCAGATGGGAATCTCCCAAGGAGTACCGTCGAGCAGGGAAATTATCTCCGAGAACCATATTCGAGCTGGCCAATAAGGTGCTACTAGCAGCAGACGTAGACCGTCTTGGCGAACTCGCGCTAGAACTTGTGGGAGCAGAGCAATTGGGGGGAAAGCATATACACGTGACCTCAGCCACGTGTGCACCATGGCGTCCAGCCCCAATGGTGCGGGAGGAGTGTTGTATACACAGATGTATCATCTGTTATTCTTCCAGACTTCCTAACTTCACACTCTGGAACATAAAAAGCTGCCCCTGTCCTTTCGGTGTCATGGTTCTTTGAACCAGCTGTGCATACTTGAAGAAACGAATAATGCATACTTTTTATATAGTCTATTACATATGCTTTTATATTAACCCTATCCACTTTTTCCTTAATTCTTTCAGGTAGCTTTAAGTCAATTTTAGGTTGAGTGAGTAACCAAGGTGGTATCAGAGGTATTGCAACTATTGAAGCAAATGACTTTGAATTTAGACAGTTTCGTAAACCCATCTCTTTATTTTCCATGCAAAGCCTTACTCTGGTGTATTTACTGTTTCCCAACTTTCAGCAAGTACTCTCCTTACAGGATGATCATTGCTTTGGCCCTGAAGATTAATCCAGTATACCATAGTTAGTTTTTCTCTTCTTATATACAGTGGCATTTCTGATGTTTCCACCTGTAGTGCTGTAATTGTTATTGTTTTAACTGCTCCTAAAATGAGTCTTAGTGCTTTAGCTTGCATGATATGTAATTTCTTTAGCATAGTTGCCGACGCAGATTCATACACTCGCATGAGTCCACTATATATATCCTTTAATGATTTGTCTGCACCCCAGTCTTGTCCTGCAACCCCTCTCATTAAGTCTAATACCTTACTACATTTCTTTATAATATAACATATATGGTCTTTCCAGGTTAATTTACAGTATCATCAATCCACATTCCCAGATATTTAAATGTAGATACTTTTCCTAATGAGGACCAATATAATTTAAGTTGTTATCTTTAATTTTCTTCTTTGTAAATATCTGATAGCATGTTTTGGATGTTGAAAATTTTAATCCCCATTCTAAAGACCATTTTTCAACTATCCCTATTGCTTCTTGAATTCTATCTATATTAAAGGATAAATTCTTCCCTCTTTTCCAGATTTTTCCATCATCCACATATAAAGCCGTGTTAATTCCTGATGACATCTTTTCAAATATATCATTAAGCAAGATATTAAATAAAATAGGGGTTATCACACTTCCCTGAGGTGTTCAGTTCTCCACACTTACAGTTTGAGACGATTAATTGACCATCTAAAAAAACCTTAAAACCCAGTTATAAATTCTTCCCTCTATTCCAATTTTCTTAAATTTTCTAAAAATTTCCTCTTTTCCTTCTATAGTTCTCATCAAGATTTTCTATACTATAAGCTTTTTGAAAGGTTTTAACTAATAGTGCTGGCTTGTCTTTTTCTGTGATAGCTATTCTTTCTTCTCCTGTTAATACCAGTATATTTCTGGTTTTATAAATCCCAATCATCTTCTTTAACATACTCCATGTGTCATGTATCAGGGAAGGAACTCTGGACTCCAGTTCCCAGCAGCCATTGCACCATACTCATTGTCACATGACCACCTGCACTTGATTTACATTTCGGTTAATGAGCACTCTTGTATATAGCCACTGTTTGCACTGATTCCTTGTCTTACTTACCTTTGTCTATGCTGCTGTGTTTTTGTCTTTGGTTTATGTGTAGCCTTTGCCACAGTATTTTAGTGTCTTTGTATTTTGTTTCTTTGTTTATTAAATCTTCAAAATTCTGCAATTGCATCCCGTCTCAACTTTGTGTCGTGACAGAACGTAAGACCTATATCATGGATGCAGCAGAATTTTTCAGGATCCAAAGGTCCCTGTACGAGGGAGAGAAGCTGAGGTGGGAGCCTTCCAACCGGGCTGGAACCATCTCCCTCCCTCCCTCCCTCCCCCATTGTGGATCTCGTCTGGCATGCCGAGTCGGTGGAGAGCGTAAGTCAGCCTCCTTGCTCATCTGAGGACGCTGCTCAGCAATTCTGGTCAGCTGAGAACGCTGCTCCATCACCCTTATTTGCTGAAGAATTTGCTCTGTGACCCATGCCCAAGTGCTCCCCTCTGTTCACCTGCGCTGCGCTGAACACCGCTGTGCTTTCCTCGCCCTGCTTTTCTGCTCCGCTGAGGGCATTGCTCAGATTTACTGCTCCGCTAAGGAAGCCACCCTGCTTTTCTGCCTGGCCGAGGACGTCGCTCCGCCTACCTGCTCGGCCGTGGACGTCGCTCCGCCTACCTGCTCGGCTGAGGACGTCACTCCGCCTTCCTGCATGGCAGAGGTCGTTGCTCTGCTTCCATGTTCTGCTGAAGACGTTGCTCTGCCTCCATGTTCCGCTGAAGACGTTGCTCCTCTTTTTTGCTGTGCGTCGTATGTCACTCCCCCTTCCTGCTCCACAGAGGGCATTGTTTCCCCCTCATGCTTCGCAGAGAGCATCGTTCCTCCCTTTGGCCTTGCGGAGAACCTTGTTCCCCTCTCTGACCTCGCGGAGAACTTTGCTCCCCATGCGGAGAGCAGCACTCTCCCTTCTAGCATCATGGGGAATGTCACTTCCCCCTCAGGCTCCGCCTTGAGCCTTGTTCCTCCCACTGGCTGTGCAGTGGCCATCGTTCTGCATTCAATCCAGACAGGGCATATCATGCTAACCAAGTTCTGCCTTCCTGCCCAGCTGAGGATGTCGCCCTGCTTACCTGTTCCGCTGAGAAAGTCACCCTGCTTACCTGTCACGCTGAGGATGTCGCCCTGCTTACCTGTTCTGCTGAGGACGTCGCCCTGCGATGCCCAGGGGACATTTTGCCCAGGGGGCCAGGACCGCCAGAGGGAGGGAGTGTATTTTGGCACTCCGGGAGAAGCGCCCTTGGGTGAGGAGGGGGTTCTGTCATGTATCAGGGAAGGAACGCTGGACTCCAGTTCCCAACAGCCACTGCACCATACTCATTGTCACATGAGCACCTGCACCTGAATTATGTTTCGGTTAATGAGCACTCTTGTATATAGCCACTGTTTGCACTGCTTTCCTTGTCTTGCCTTGTCTTACATACCTTTGTCTCTCCTGCCGTGTTTTTGTCTTTGGTTTGTGTGTAGCCTTTGCCACAGTGTTTTGCCTTAGTGTTTTAGTGTCTTTGTATTTTGTTTGTTTATTAAATCTTCAAAATTCTGCAATTGCATCCGTCTCAACTTCGTGTCGTGACATCATGCATTGCCAAGTTCTGTTTCCTTACCTTACCAGTATCTCTTTTTTGCCTGTTTAATTTTAACTTTCCTTCTGATATTCTTATATTGCCTCTGGTATCAATGTTCTTTTTAATACTCTAAATGCTTTATTTCTGTTTATAATTGCATTAGAACAATCTTCATTCCACCATGCAACAACTTTCTCCCTTCCATTTCCTTTTGCTTTAGGGATAGTTTCCTCTGCTGCTCTGATTTATATTGAGCTTAATTTCTCTGTACACTCATCAGTGTCATCTTCTATACTATTACTAATCAATTCTTTCTTACAGATGTTATTATATAAACCCCAGTCTGCTTTCTCAAATTTCCACCTTTGTTATTTTGCTACCACACTCCTTTGCATTTCTAATCCTACTGCGCCGGTTATTGGACAATGATCACACCCAATTGTTGACTGATCTAGTATTTCCCATTGACATTTTACTGCTATTATTGTTGAAACTATTGTTAGATCTATGCAAGACTTAGTTACATCTCTGATATTAAACCTTGTTCCATTCCCATCTATTAGCATACCAGTATATTCTCTTCCATATACTCTTCCACCAGTGTGCCATTTTTGTCTGTTTGAGTTTCCCCATGTAACACTATGCATTACAATCACCACACCATAGTACCGTACCTTCTTCTTTACTCCAAATTTTGTTTAATTCTATTAAGGATAATTGTTCAAATGTAATAGTCTATTATTGTTACTTTCCCTACCTAGGTCCACACCTCCACCTTCATACTGTGTTTCTATATTTACTTCCCTATAAGCCACACTATTCTTTATAAATTGCAACACTTGGGTCCAAATAGTGCTCCACACTCCCCATAATCATGTTTTCCTCCACATCTGCAGCACCTTTTCTTTCCTTTACATACTTCTGCCACATAGCCTAATCTTTGGCAATTGAAGCATCTCAAAGCAGGTTTTATGTAAGAACATACTGGGTAGCTCACACATCCAATTTTTACATTTTCTGATAGGACTTTACAATTCACTACTATCATCACTGTTGTACCAACTTCTCCTTTCCCATTTCTTTTTGATGCGGCCGATTAATTAATTCATACAAGAAGCGTCTTGAAGCTGTCATTACAAACAAAGGCTTCCCCATGAAGTATTAAATAAATTTCAGTTAGCGTGTTCAATACTTTTTTCTTGTGCTATTCCACTTTATTACACCTAACTTTATTTATGGACTTTAATGTTGTGAATTCTTTATATTTCCAGATTTCTTGAGTTAACACTGATGTCTCTTGAAAATTTCATGTGAATAACCTCATTGGAAATATATTTACTGAAAAAATGTTGACACGTCTAATATTTATTTCCCCCACTGTATACTCCAAACAATTACAAAGATAATTATAAGATCATCCTCTATGGAGCCGGTAAAACATTTACAGTTGCAGCCATAAAACATTTATGTAATAATAATTAATAATAATAATAATAATATGCTACATAGGATATCCATCCATCAATCATCTATAATTGCTTATCCTTTGTGGGGTTGTGGGGGGCTATTTAGAGCCAATCCCACCTGTACAAGTTATGCTCTTCTTTTACAAAACAGGGGATGGGAGCTAAAACCCATTGAACAAAACTGCTTTGCACAGCTTTTTTTGTTGAGTTGTAATTTAAGAGTGTTTCATTTGGTGTTCCAGTGTGGTGCATTTTTAGTTTGTGGATGACAGACACAACTAATGACACAAGAGCAAAATATTATGGTTTCAATTCCAAACTGTGTTCCTGAATGTGCTCCTCGAGAAAAAACACATCCTCTGAACCAATCTCAGTTTGGACAAACCGATTGATCAAGGAGACTCTGACAGTTTTGACAACTGGCAAATAAACCACTCAGCTGATCTGACCACCTTCCCTATACCTTCAGAAGGAATCATGAGTCCTCCATTGTTTTTCAGAGTAAGCAAGTGGTAGCTCTGATCAAATGATGCAGGTACAGCCTCTGTCACCAAGCTAGCATGGCACACATCACAGGACAGCTTGTTTGTCGAATGACAAACCCTGATATGTACACAAGGGCATTGTCCACAAGGCTACCAAAGCAGGCTGCCAGGTAACTATGGTCACACACAATTGCAGAGATGTTAACAAAAGGGGATGGACAGTCTGCAGTTTCTTCTGCTTCTAGAGCAGAGGACATCTCAACAGCAGATAAGGACATGGTCTCATCCTGTGCTGCCACATTTCCTGAAGTGCTTGGAGAGACATTGCACCAGACCATGAGATGGTGGAAAATGCCCTGGAACTGGCCTGCAGAAGGATTGTTATTCCAGAACAAACACACAAAGACAGACATGCACAAAATTTAAAGGAATAGTTCACCCAAAAATTAACATTTGCTGATAGTGTATTTACCCTAAGGCCATCCAAGATATATATACTCAGCAAAAAAAGAAATGCCCTCTCACATTGAACTGCTTTAATTTCCAGCAAATTTCTTAATGTGTGTAAATATTTGTATTAACATAAAAATATTCAACAACTGAGACATAAGCTGAACAAGTTTCAGACATTTGATGAACAGAAATGGAAGAATGAGTCCCTGAATAAAGGGGGGGGGGTGAATATAGAAAGTAACAGTCAGTATCTGGTGTGGCCAACAGCTGCTTTAAGTACTACAGTGCATCTCATCCTCATGGACTGCACCAGATTTGTCAGTTCTTGCTGTGAGATGTTACTCCACTCTTCCACCATTTGCATTTGCAAGTTCTCGATCACGTCTGGGGGACACATGGTTACATGTCATTTTCCACTGCAAGGACAATCAGCTGTCCTTCCTGTCTCCCTGTAGCACTGTCGAAGGCATCTTATATTACAGACATTGTAGTTTATTGCTCTGGACACATCTGCAGTACTCATGTTCACGCATGTTCACACAGGTGAGCAGGCACCTTAGGCATCTTTCTTCTGGTGTTTTTCTGAGTCAGTAGAAAGGTCTCTTTAGTGTCCAAAATTATTGAAACTGTGACCTTAATTTCCTACCGCCTGTAAACTGTTAGTATCTTAACCTTGTTCCACAGATGCATGTGCAATAATGGTTTATGGTTCATTGAACAAGCATGAAAAACATTGTTTAAACCCTTTCCAATAAAGATCTGTAAAGCTTATTTGGATTTTACAAAATTATCGTTAAAATACAGTCTCCTGAAAAAGGGATGTTTCTTTTTTGTATATGACTTTCTCTCTTCATCTGATGAAGATTATTTTTTTGCTCTGATGAAGAAAGAAAGTCATATTATATATATATATATATATATATATATATATATATATATATATATATATATATATATATGTATGGATGGCCTTAGGGTGAGTACATTATCAGCAAATTTACATTTTTGGGTGAACTATTCCTTTAATACTGATATTTGCAAATACTTTTCAGACAATAGATTTAAAAAAAAAAAAAAAAGTCAAATTATCAACACCAGATTACTTAGCAACAAAATTGAAGAACTGGAGCTGATCATCGAGGCACATAAAAGGGTGAAAGACTACTCACTCATGATAATATCTGAGACCTAGCTCCACTCGGTGATCCCGGATGAAGCTATTGCGCAAGCAGGCTGCACAGCGCATCAGGCGGACAGGAACAGTCCCTCCAGTAAGAGCAAGGGCCGGGGGCTGTGTATCTACACTAATAATAAGTGGTGTACAAATGCTACCATCACAGACAGACATTGTTCACCATATTTATTGTAACACTGAGATGCCGGCCTTTTTACCTCCTGCAGGAGTTCACAACTGTTAATGTTATGGCTGTATATATCCCACTAAGTGCCAATACTAAGCTAGCACTGGACGTTTTTGTCATGTTTCAAGGTTGGAGTTCGGAAGCAATCGCAGAATTTCAAATAGTTTATTAAACGAACAACAAAACAAAGACACTAAGACAACTTGGCATAATACTGTGGCAAAACTAAACATAAACGAACAAGCTCAAGAAACATGGTAACATGGAACACGGTGGTCTAAGACAAATGAAAAACAGAGAAACAGTGCAGATAATGGCTATATATAAGTGTGCTCATTAACAGAAACGTGAATCAGGTGCCGGTGGTCATGTGACATGTAGTGCAGTGCAGTGGCTGATGGGAACTGAAGTCCACTGTTACCTCCTTGATATATGACAGTTTTGTTGTCAGCCATTAACAAACTGCAGACTGGTTACCCTGATGGGATTTTTATCATAGCTGGATATTTTAATCAAGCCAACCTGAAAACCGTCCTCCCTAAATTTTGTGTGACATGTCCTACGAGAGGACAGCTATCCTCTGATCATCTATTCCCTTTTCTTACCCCTGCATATAAACCTCTAATCAGGAAAGCAAAGCCATCTGTGAGAACCATAAGGGCTTGTCCTGAGGGAGCTTCCACCCAACTTCAGGACATTTTTGAACACACTCATTCAAATTTATTTGCACAACAAAGCTTAGAAAATTACACATTTACTGTCCTGTCCTACCTACAGTTCTGCATTGATGATGTCACTGTCGATAAACACATCATATGTTATCCGAACAACAAACCATGGATGACACGAGACATTAAGCTCCGGCTGAGAGACCGTGACTTAGCCTTCAGGTCTGGTAATGATGAACTGTATAGCACAGCCAGGTCCAACTTGAAGAGAGGCATCAAGGAGGCAAAAGCAGCCTACAGGCAGAAAATTGAAGGACATTCAGTAATGGGGAAGAGTATGACAAGGCATCCAGCAACTCACAAACTATAAAGGCAGCAAAGATCCAACCATCACCAGCAACAGCAGCTCACTAGCGGAGGAAATAAATCACTTCTTTGCCTGCTTTGAAGTCAAGATGGATGAGACTGGGTCTGCACTGCTACCATCTAATGACAGCCTGGCACCTTCTGTTACCACAGCTGATGTCAGGAATGTGCTCTACAGTGTCAATCCAAGGAAGGTGGCTGGGCTGGATGGAATTCCGGGGAGGGCACTCAGCGATTGTGCGGATCAGCTGGCAGAGGTATTTTGCAACATCTTTAACCTCTCCCTGTCAACATGCACTGTCCCCAATTGCCTCAAGTCTGCCACTATCGTGCCACCATCGTGCCTGCCATTTCCCATTGCCTCCTCAACTGTGCCTCTCCAGAAAACCTTCAAAGTATGAGAAAAGTTAGGTAGCCAGAACTGCAAGCTACACATGAGTCAGGTATCTTGATTTGCCATGATAGGTCAGATGAGTCAGACAATATCATGATTTGCCAAGATCATACTGAGAAAACATTTTCTTTTGAAGGTACCTTTCTGTCATGGAGTTCATCATCAATATTGACACCCTGATGTTGATGGTTCCTGAACAGCTAGAATTTCAGCGATACATCTGCACGTATCGATTTAGAAAGGATTACTTATATATATATATATATATATATATATATATATATATATATATATATATATATATAATATGTATGTGTATATATTATGCATGTGTATATAGTATGTATGTATGTATATATGTATGTGTATACATTAAATATATGTGTGTGTATATATGTTATATATATGTGTGTGTATACCTTTTGTATGTGTGTGTGTGTGTGTGTTTGGTAATATATTATACTATTTTACTATTATACTATGTTACTATTGTGCTAGAGTTAGGGTTTGGCTAGGGCTACTATAATGCGAGTGTTAGGGTTTGGCTAGGGTTACTATTATGCTAGGGTTATGGTTGGGCTAGGGTTACTATTATGCTAGTGGTAGGCTATGGCTGGGTTAATATAATACTACTCTTTGGGTTGGTCTAGGTGTACTTTTGTGCTAGAGTTAGGGTTTTTGCTAGGGTTACTATAATACAAATGGTAGGGTTTGGATAGGGTTACTATAATGGGAGTGGTAGGGTTTGGCGAGGGTTACTATAATGTGAGTGTTAGGGTTTGGGTAGGGTTACTATTATGCTAGTGTTAGGGTTTGGGTAGGGTTACTATAATGTGAGTGTTAGGGTTTGGGTAGGGTTACTATAATGCGAGTGTTAGGGTTGGGCTAGGGTTACTATTATGCTAGTGTTAGGGTTGGGCTAAGGCTACTATAATGCGAGTGTTAGGGTTTGGCTAGGGTTACTATAATGCGAGTGTTAGGGTTTGGGTAGGGTTACTATTGTGCTAGTGTTACGGTTGCTCTAGGGTTACTATTGTGCTAGTGTTAAGGTTGAGCTAGGGTTACGATAATGCGAGTGTTAGGCTTTGGCTAGGGTTACTATAATGCGAGTGTTAGGGTTTGGCTATAGTTACTATAATGCCAGTGTTAGGGTTGGGCTAGGGTTACTATTATGCTAGTGTTAGGGTTGGACTAGGTTTACTATTATGCTAGGGTTAGTGTTGGGCTAGGGTTACTATAATGCGAGTGTTAGGGTTTGGGTAGGGTTACTATTATGCTAGTATTAGGGTATGACTAGGGTTACTATTATTCTAGGGTCAGGCTCGGGATAGGGTTACTATTGTGCTACATTTAGGGTTTGGCTAAGGTTACTATAATGTGAGTGTTAGGGTTTGGCTAGGGTTACTATTATGCTAGTGTTAGGGTGGGGCTAGGGTTACTATTGTGCTAGGGTTCGGGTTTGGCTAGGGTTACTACTGAGCTAGTGTTAGGGTTGGTCTAGGGTTACGATAATGTGAGTGTTAGGGTTTGGCTAGGATTACTATAATGTGAGTGTTAGGGTTGGGCTAGGGTTACTATTATGCTAGTGTAAGGGTTGGACTAGGTTTACTATTATGCTAGTGTTAGGGTTGGACTAGGTTTACTATTATGCGAATGTTAGTGTTGGGCTAGGGTTACTATTATGCTAGAGTTAGGGTTTGGCTAGGGTTACTATAATGCGAGTGTTAGGGTTTGGCTAGGGTTGCTATTATGCTAGGGTTATGGTTGGGCTAGGGTTACAATTATGCTAAGGTTAGGGTTGGGCTAGGGTTACGATAATGCGAGTGTTAGGCTTTGGCTAGGGTTACTATAATGCGAGTGTTAGGGTTTGGCTAGGGTTACTATTATGCTAGTGTTAGGGTGGGGCTAGGGTTACTATTATGCTAGTGTTAGGGTTGGACTAGGTTTACTATTATGCTAGGGTTAGTGTTGGGCTAGGGTTACTATTGTGCTAGAGTTAGGGTTTGGCTAGGGCTACTATAATGCGAGTGTTAGGGTTTGGCTAGGGTTACTATAATGCCAGTGTTAGGGTTGGGCTAGGGTTACTATTATGCTAGTGTTAGGGTTGGACTAGGTTTACTATTATGCTAGGGTTAGTGTTGGGCTAGGGTTACTATTGTGCTAGAGTTAGGGTTTGGCTAGGGCTACTATAATGCGAGTGTTAGGGTTTGGGTAGGGTTACTATAATGTGAGTGTTAGGGTTGAGCTAGGGTTACTATTATGCTAGTGTTAGGGTTGGGCTAAGGCTACTATAATGCGAGTGTTAGGGTTTGGCTAGGGTTACTATAATGTGAGTGTTAGGGTTTGGGTAGGGTTACTATTGTGCTAGTGTTAGGGTTGCTCTAGGGTTACTATTGTGCTAGTGTTAAGGTTGCGCTAGGGTTACGATAATGCGAGTGTTAGGCTTTGGCTAGGGTTACTATAATGCGAGTGTTAGGGTTTGGCTAGGGTTACTATAATGCGAGTGTTAGGGTTTGGGTAGGGTTACTATTGTGCTAGTGTTAGGGTTGCTCTAGGGTTACTATTGTGATAGTGTTAGGGATGGGCTATGGTTACTATTGTGCTAGTATTAGGGTTGGGCTAGGGATGCTCTTCAGAACCTCGGTCTGCCGCAACCTGATGTCGTTTGCCCCCGCGTGCAGCACAACCACTCCAATGCGCTCGTCCTTCTTCGGGATCCCGGATACCTGTGCAGCGACATCAAGGACACAAGCACCAGAAAAACAATGTGTGTGCACCTTACCCTTTGTTGAAGCGACGCTGACGTTTCGCACAATGGAGTCCCCGACGATCAGCGTTTGGTCTGGTCTGATGGAGCGGGGCGAAGTGGTTCCTGGTTGGGATCTCGAACAATGGAGGTGGAGAGGTCCTCGCCCGGGGTATGGCTCTCGCCTTTCGCTGCTGGTGCACCCAAGGTCTGTGGTGAGTCGGCACCGGCGTGATGGAGACCTCAGCTGGAAAAGTCTTGGGTGGACGGTCCCTGCGGCATAGAGGGGCTGTGAGTGGTAATACCATGCTGCGTGCTTACCTTGGATGTGTAGGCAGAAGCACAAGATGTTTCTAGCGCGGTTCTTCGCTCCAGCAGCTGGGCCTGCAGACATACAGACATATTTGCTTTTTAAAAAACAGCGGTAAATGAGATAAATGTGAAGTGTAAACAAGGCTAGTGGTAAGGTGATGCTAGCGGGCTACAAGCTAGTCGCGGATGTTTGTAGGAACCAATAAAACTTAGCGACAGCGCAACATTACGATTGTTTTATCTAAAGTAGTATCAGTGATATTTGTAAACATTGTAACGATAAAAAGAAATAACATAAGATAAAAATATATATATATATATATAATTTTAAAGTATAGATATTAGAAGAAAATAGCGTCAGCTCGAGGGACACTGCTTCCTGCGACACTTCCTGCTTCCCCGGTTCCTAGTGTTAGGGTTTGGCTAGGGTTACAATTATGTTAGTGTTATGGCTGGGCTAGGGTTACTATTGTGCTACTGTTAAGTTTGCGTTAGGGTTACAATACTGCGAGTGTCAAGTTTCAGCTAGGGTTTCTATAATGCGAGTGTTAGGGTTTGGCTAGTAATACTATAAAGCGAGTGTTAGGGTTTGGCTAGGGTTACTATTATGCTAGGGTTAGTGGTGGGCTAGGGTTACTATTGTGCTAGAGTTAGGGTTTGGCAAGGTTTACTCTAATGCGAGTGTTAGGGTTTGGCTGTGGTTACTCTAATGCGAGTGTTAGGGTTTGGCTAGGGTTACTATTATGTGAGTGTTGCGGTTTGGCTAGGGTTACTATTATGCTAGTGTTAGGGTTGGGCTAGGGCTACTATAATGTAAGTGTTAGGGTTTGGCTAGGGTTACTATAATGCGAGTGTTGGGGTTGGGCTAGGGTTACTTCTATGCTAGCGTTAGGCTTGGGCTAGGGTTACTATTATGCTAGTGTTAGGGTTTGGCAAGGGATACTATTATTGTAGTGTTATGGTTAGGGTTAGGGTTAGGGTTCGGCTAGGACTGCTATAATGTGCGTGTTAGGGTTTGGCGAGGGTTACTATAATGTGAGTGTTAGGGTTTGGCTAGGGTTACTATTATGCTAGTGTTAGGGTTGGGCTAGGTTTACTATTATGCTAGTGTTAGGGTTGTGCTAGGGTTACTACAATGCTAGTGTTAGAGTTTGGCTGGGTTACTATAATGCAAGTGTTATGGTTTGGCTTGGGTTACTATAATGCTAGTGTTAGGTTGGGCTAGGGCTACTTCTATGCTAGTGTTAGGGTTCAGCTAGGACTGCTATAATGCGCGTGTTAGGGTTTGGCTAGGGTTACTATTATGCTAGGGTTAGGGTTGGGCTAGGGTTACTATTATGCTAGTGTTAGGGTTGTGCTAGGGTTACTATAATGCTAGTGTTATGGTTTGGCTAGGGATACTATTATGCTAGTGTTAGGGTTGGACTAGGTTTACTATTATGCTTGGGTTAGTGTTGGGCTAGGGTTACTATTGTGCTAGAGTTAAGGTTTGGCTAGGTTTACTATAATGCAAGTGTTAGTGTTGGTCTAGGCTTACTATTGTGCTAGGATTAGGGTTGGGCTAGGGATAAAATTCTGCTACTGTAAGGGTTGGGCTAGGGTTACTATAATGTGAGTGTTAGGGTTTGGCTAGGGTTACTATTATGCTAGTGTTAGGGTTCGGCTAGGGCTACTATAATGAGAGTGTTAGGGTTTGGCTAGGGTTACTATAATGCGAGTGTTACTGTTTGGCTGGGGTTACTATTATACTAGTGTTAGGGTTTGGCTAGGGTTACTATTATGCAAGTGTTAGTGTTGGTCTAGGCTTACTATTGTGCTAGGATTAGGGTTGGGCTAGGGATAAAATTCTGCTACTGTAAGGGTTGGGCTAGGGTTACTATAATGAGAGTGTTAGGGTTTGGCTAGGGTTACTATTATTCTAGTGTTAGTGTTGGGCTAGGGCTACTATAATGCGAGTGTTACAGTTTGGCTAGAGTTACTATTATGCAAGTGTTAGGGTTTGGCTTTGGTTACTATTATGCTAGTGTTAGGGTTTAGCTAGGGTTACTATAATGTCATGGTAAGGGTTTGGCTAGGGTTACTATTATGCTATTGTTAGGGTTGCTCTAGGGTTACTATAATGCGAGTGTTAGGGATGGGCTATGGTTACTATTGTGCTAGTATTAGGGTTGGGCTAGGGATGCTATGATGTGCGTGTTAGGGTTTGGCTAGGGTTACTATCATGCGAGTGTTAACGTTTGTCTAGGGTTACTATTATCCTAGGGTAAAGGTTGTGCTAGGGTTACTATTTTGCTAGTGTTAAGGTTGGGCTAGGGTTACTATAATGTGATTGTTAGCGTTGGGTTAGGGTTACTAGTATGCTAGTGTTAGGGTTTGTGTAGGGTTACAATTGTGCTAGGGTTAGGGTTGGGCTACGGTCACTATTGTGCTATTATTAGGGTTGGGCTAGGGTTACAATAATGCGAGTGTTAGGGTTTGGCTAGGGTTAATATAATGCAAGTGTTAGGGTTCGGCTAGGGTTTCTATAATGCGAGTGTTAGGGTTTGGCTAGGGTTACTATTGTGCGAGTGTGGAGGTTGAGCTATGGTTACTATTATGCTAGGGTTAGGCTTGGGCTAGGGTTACTATTATGCTAGTGTTATGGTTTGGCTAGGGTTACAATTATGCTAGTTTTAGGGTTGGGCTGAGGTTACTATTGTGCTAGTGTTAGGGTTGGACTTGGGTTACTGTTGGGCTAGGGTTACTATTGTGCTAGGTTAGGCTTGGGCTAGGGTTACTATTATGCTAGTGTTATGGTTGGGCTGAGGTTACTATTGTGCTAGTGTTAGGGTTGGGCTTGGGTTACTATTGTGCTAGGGTTAGGGTTGGGCTAGGGTTACTATTGTGGTAGTGTTAACGTTGCGCTAGGGTTACTATAATGTGAGTGTTAGGGTTTGGCTAGGGTTACTATAATGCGAGTGTTAGGGTTTGGCTTTGGGTTACTATCATGCTAGTATCAGGGTTGGACTAAGTTTACTATTATGCTAGGATTAGTATTGGTCTAGGGATACTATTGTGCTAGAGTTAGGGTTTGGCTAGGTTTACCATAATGCGAGTGTTGACGTTGGGCAAGGGTTACTATTATGCTAAAGTTAGGGTTGCTCTAGGGTTACTATTGTGCTAGTGTTTGGGTTGGGCTAGGGATGCTATAGTGTGAGTGTTATGGTTTGGCTAGGGTTACTATTATGCTAGTGTTAGGGTTGGGCTAGGGTTACTATAATGCGAGTGTTAGGGTTGGGCTAGTGTTACTATTATGCGAGTGTTACGATTGGGCTAGGGTAGCTATTATGCTAGTGTTAGGGTTGGGCTAGGGTTACTATAATGTGAGTGCTATGATTGGGCTTGAGTTACTATTATGCGAGTGTTGCGGTTTGGCTAGTGTTACTATTTGCTAGTGCTAGGATTGGGCTAAGGGTACTACTATGCTAGCGTTAGGCTTGGGCTAGGGTTACTATTATGCTAGTGTTAAGGTTTGGCTAGGGTTACAATTATGTTAGTGTTAGGGCTGGGCTAACGTTACTATTGTGCTAGTGTAAGGGTTTGGTTAGGGTTATTATAATGCGAGTGTGAGGGTTTGGCTAGGATTTCTATAATGCGAGTGTGGCGGTTGGGCTAGGGTTACTATTATGCTAGTGTTGGTGTTGGGCTAAGGGTACTACTATGCTAACTTTAGGCTTGGGCTAGGTTTACTATTATACTAGTGTTAAGGTTGCTCTAGGGTTTGCTCTAGATTTTTGATATTTAATAAAAAATAAACTATTAAATCATATGTAAATTTGACATGAATTTCACTATCAAATGGGTTCATACACAAAATATACCATAATTTAAAGCTCAATAGCATTTGAAGGGAATGACTTACAGTCACAAACCCAACTGTAAAGTGTTCATCTAGGTGTCAGCTATAATGCACACCTTTTAGATTTTTGCTGCCTCCCTGATCACCTCTCAGCCCAGGTTGCCGAACATGTGGCCTTGACTAATGCCTGCGTCCTAGCTACTGGTTGTACTGCTACAATCTATATAGATTCACGATATTCCTTTGGTGTTGTACATGATTTTGGCAGTATCTGGTAGCGACGTGCCTTTTTAATAGCTGCAGGCACGCCCATCAAACATGCCTTGTTTGTGTCTGATCTTTTGTTAGCATGTGAACGTCCAACACGCTTGGCTGTGGTCAAGGTTAAGGCACATTGTTCCCTGACAATATTGAAGCTCGAGGTAATGCTATGCCTGATGCTGCAGTCTTCCCTCTGTCTCAATTTCAGCTGCCACAACCTCAAACCTTACAAACTCGGATGAGGTTAAGCCTGTCACACAGCAGATACTGTCCTCCCTAATTGGCATATATGTTAATGCTCCTGCATTAGAGGTGTGTTCATGGATGGACAAGGGTGCAAGCCTAGATTCTGCTGGTGTATGGACGAAAGGGGGAAGATATGTTGTTCCCGAAGCGTTGATGCCATACTTAGCTCAACAAATCCACAGTCTAGGACACGTGGCTGTCCAGAGTATGGTTCACCGATTTTCTTCTACATGGTAAAACCCTAAGTTCTGTGCACATGCATTTGACATTGTGTGACGGTGTGTTCTATGCCAGGCTAACAACAATGCAGCTGGGGTGCCAAAACCTGCAGCTCACACCCCAGCACCTACAGGGCCATTCAAACACCTGCAGGCTGACTACATCACTCTTCCCCCGTGTCAAGATAAACGGGATGTGTTGGTGATAGTTGATAGGTTTTCACGTTGGGTTGAAGCATATCCCACCAAAACAGGGACAGCCATACAGACTGCAAAATCACCGGTCAAAGATTTCTTCCCTCACTGGGGAATCACTGAATGCATTCATTCAGACTGTGGAACTCATTTCTCTGTCGTTCAGAAAGTCATAAGAATGCTAAATGTTCAATGGAAGCTTCACTGTCCGTACAGGCCTCAAGCTTATGGACAGGTTGAATGTCAAAACCAGACTTTGAAAAATCGATTGTCTAAGTTACATCAGAGTGGGGTTGGTCTCAGTCCATATGAGATCATCACGGGTCGACCAATGGCCCTAACAGTGACAATTGATTTGAGACAAGCAGATGTGCATCTTACATCTAATGTGCTAATGAAATATTGTGAAGAGTTCACCGAAGCTGTAAGTTCTGCGCAAAAGCGTGTCTAGGAAGACTTCACCGCAAAAGGTAGGTAATGGTCAAAAACCACACCGCTGATCCAATAGAGGCTAAATGTCCTTTTTTAATGTCCTTTTTTCAGGTCCTTTTCAAGTCCTCTTAGTAACTGATTCAGCAGTGCTGTGTCAGGGACGTAAGACATGGATACATGTCTCACACTGTAATGTGGTACTACTGCCTACATAGGGACAGCTTGGGTGCCTCTGAGAGGAGAGCTTTGAGAGGATCTGATGGCGTTTAGGCAGTGGGGGTCAAACTCAAAGTGAAAACTCCCCTTCCCCCAATATGCGATTAGCGCTCCATCCTCCTCTCAGTGGACAAGACCTAGTTAGGCAGGGAGAGAGAAAGTAACCCATTACAATTGTAATAAAAAAATAATAAAAATCTAGCATAAGTCCATGTTAAATCCTGGAGAGAGAGAGAGGAGAAAAAAATAAGTTGTTTTCCAACCGAGTGAGGTGTATCTGAAGTTGGTGCGGGTGCTACGAGAGAGCCAAGAGACTACTGTTGGATACATTGGGTTCCCTCTGACTCCCAATTGGCCCCATTCTGCGCCTCACTGTTTTTCGCTATCTGTGCATTGTGATGACAGGCCGACAGCTGGCGCACAAAGGAGAAAGAGCGCTCCTCCCACAACTGTTGCTATAGTGCTGAAAGGACAGCTCCGCTTCAGCACCACCAATGTTTTGGACAGCCGGCGGGGCCGCCGACACACATATAGCTGGTGGCTAATCATCAGCGCGGCCGCTCTCCACCGTTTAGCAGCTGCTGGGAGAGTATAAAAGGGCCAACCTCCACTGGCAAAGGAGGAGAGGGTTCCCGAAACGTGTTTAATGATATGCTTTGTGTTTCTCACAGCAGATTCAGATGCGACGGAGGATTCCGCCCCTTGGCTGCACCCACAGAGCTCCCTGACTGCCGAACGGGATCTCAGCCACACTGGAAGCCCCCAACACGCCCTCTGCAGTGTTGTGGATAAAAATGACATGAAATAAACATGAGGGAGACTTAGTATGAGTAAAATGTAATTTTATTGGTAATTCACAGGACTGGTGGGTGCGTAGTCTGGAGGAGAGCGGGAGGGGGAAGAAAATGGGGTGCGTCCTGGGGACATGGGAAAGTCAGCAAAGGTGAAGTGAGAGGACCACTGAGAGTGGGGCGGACTGGTAGGTGAGAAGAGGGACGAATGGTCGGGGCCCGGATCAGAGAAGAGGACATCTCCCTCAGACTGAAAGCTGGAGGGGGGTTCTGGCTGTGTAGAGGCGTCAACACACACGTTCACGGGGCAGATTCTGTATCGGGGGGGGAACCCCGCATTTCCATTTCTAGAGGGGGTGCTGCGAAGATAGTTAAGTAGCACCATGATATCAGCAGTGAGATGCACAAGCTGATAATGAGTGTCCAGATCCAGATCCAGATCCAGTAAAGGGGAGAGGAAGGACTGACGATGGGCACCTAGACACACAGAAGCGGTATTAGGCGGATATTGACAAATTGGATTTACACTTTAAACTTTAAGAGTACTACACTATGGTTTACTAGTCGAAGAGTCAAAAAGAAGTATAAGAGCTGAGGAGTACTGACACACACACACACACACACACACACTCACACTTACTCTCGCACAGTCAAGGACGGGCATGTAGACATAACGCACACACACATAAATAACTTTATAAGAATAATGAAAAGGAGTATTAAGATATTACAAGGGTAATATCTTATAATAATAGAAAAACTCTTTATAAAATACAGAATAGTAGGATATGCAGGACAGTAGAACTGTAATGATATTATGAAGTAGGACGTACAGTAAACCGTTTTTTCAAGCAGTATAACTATATATAAAATAGAGATATAGAGCAAATATGACAATTAATTATAAACTAGAAATACAGAAAAATGTAACTTACTCATAATTCAGATGGTGAAGATTCTTGTCTCGCAAGGAAGGCCTTAATTTTAAGAGAAAACCATGAGGAGCCATTTATAAGGGCAGCTGAGTCAAGCTGCCAACCCCCCCCCCCCCCGCGAGATAATAGTAAGACCAAGGTCACTCTAGATTGTTTTGTCTCTCCACTTTTGATTCTATGGGTTATTCAAAACCCTTGGTTTTGATTCTATGGGTTATTCAAAACCCTTGGTTTTGATTCTATGTGTAATTCAAAAACCCCTGGTTTTGATTCTAAGTGTAATTTGAAAACCCCTGGTTTTGATTCTATGTGTAATTTGAAAACCCCTGGTTTTGATTCTATGTGTAAGTTGAAAAGCCCTGTTTTTTGAGCTATTGGTAAGTGGAATAGCCCTTTTTTTGAACATAATAGTAAGGTAGATGAGCTCTTTTTTAACCCTATTGGTATTGATATCATAGTCTTCTTGAAACATATGGGTTATTTACTGTGTAAATACAGTATAAATACTGGAGCTTAAGCTCAGGGTATCAGATCACTTCTGAGAATTCTCATCGGTGTGGATCTCGTGTGGTGGAACGGAACCAATAAAGCTGGACCCTTGCTTCTTCTCACTCACGGCTGGTGTCTTTTTTTCTATCTCCAACTGGGCTCAGAGGTAGATGTGAGTATTGGCTTCTATGTTAAATTTTAAGTGTTTTTGGGTAATAGGCTAAATTTGAGCCAGCAGCAGCCCCGAGGGCGACACCAACGCCTGAACACTTCACCCCACTGCACCTTCTCTCTACCCACATGTTCACAGAAGCAAATAAAACTCTCCACGTTTATCACTTAAACGGCCTCCTGTGTGTCTATGCTCAGCTCACTGCTATCTAGGCTTGCTACAGCATGCTGTGCTGAAGCAAGACCCATCCTTCCTTGGCATCATCACAAAACAAGCATCTGCTTTTGATTCTATACTTCAAACAGAGACTTCAGACAGTATCACTGATTAGAAATTAGTCAAAATCACTGGTTTCACATTGTACAATAATATAGAGTTGCAATAACTAATCGGTAAAATCGATAATAATCAATTATGAAAACCGTTGTCAACGAATCTCATTATCAATTAGTTGGTCTGCGCGTGACACTGGGCATGTTTACTCATTACATTACTTCTCTTCTGAAAACACGCATCGGAGAGTTGTGTCCCAAATGACGTACTATACACTTACACTATGTACTGTGTACTCTACCGTCTAGTGTATGAATTTTAGAATGGTAATATCATCGCAAAAGAAATACTAGCATTTTTTTTACTAACCGGAAGTATAAGCCGCTTCCTAGTCAGACCTGTAATGTCTAATTAAAACGCTATGATCAAAAGTAAGCACAAGTTGTCATGATTCCCCCTTGAAGCAGCATGCTCTAAGTGCGAATGCGCGAGCACCTGCTTTTCCATTGTTGACAGTAGTGACATCTGGACACGTGCGTTTTGTTTATGTTTCTGTCATTTCTCCTCCCTGTTCTGTCATTGGCTGGGATTTCACATGTGTCTGTATTGCCCTCAGCTGCTAGCAGTTTAGACGCTGATCAGGTCCGCTTATATACTGCGCGCCTCCCAGCACACAACGCGGAAGATTATCATAGAGTTAGATTAGTTTGTTTAGTAGTCATAGTCACGGTCCATGTTTAGAGTTAGTTCACGCTGGGTTATCCGCTCCCAGTTCCTCGTCATAGTTCATGTTTCTTGTTTTGTTCATCGACCCTGTTTTCCATGACCACGACCTTGATTCATGTTTAACCCTGTGTATGCCTGTTTGCTGATCGCCTGACCTGTGCCTGTTTTGGATTACGTTTTTGGATCACGTTTTGGATTTGTCTGCCTGTCTCTCTTTTAAAATAAACACTGTTCATACTGCACTTGCATCCGTCCTATCTCCGCTCCGTCACAATACGTGACTGAATCTTCCGCCTTAACATGGATGCAGCAGGAGGACAGGGGAGACATCACGCTACAATGGGAGTAGCAGGACAATACCGTATTGGGAAACGTTCGGATTACTGGCCGCATTTCTTGTCCGTGCAGTTCCCTCAGTGGTACGCCGTTGAACTGCCGCCAGAGACAGCGGGATTGGGGAGCTACCCGCTGGAGTTCCTCTTCAGCTGCCAGGAATATTTCTGCAGCCTGGCGTATCCCAAGCCTACTAAGAGACAGTGGATCGGGTTCTTGGTGTCCAGGTTTTGCGGTCCGGCCCGTGACTGGGCGGAGCAGCTGGTGAGCACTGGGTACTCTGCCCTCCAGGATGTCACTCAATTTGCAGAACTTTTTATGGAGGAGTTCACGCAACCAGGGCAGCTTCATGGTCTGGATTTACTGGGGTGGAGAGTCAAGGGACAGCCCCAGTCTGACCTGCCCTTTAACCTCTATTATGAGGGGAGTGACAGGTCAGCCTCCACCGCTCCGCTTCAGGTTCCAGCCAACGTGGAGGAGGTGGCATCGACATGCATGTCTGAGGGCTGCAGGAGGGAGACCAAGCTACAATGCCCTACCTGCAAAAAACTGGGTCTCCAGGAAGCATTCTACTGCTCTCAGGAATGCTTCAAGAGCAGCTGGCGGGAGCATAAGAAACTCCACCGGAGAGCCCGTGCAGAGATCCAGCCCGGGGTCAACAGGGTGACCTTGGAGCGCCCGTCGGAGGTCTCAGCACCTGAGCCGCAGCCGGAGGTGAACCTGGCGACCTCAGAGCTCGAACCTGAGACCCACGAGGAGGTCTCACCCGCCGAGCTCCAGCCAGGACTCCTGGCTCCGAGGACTTTGCTCAGCCTGTCTGCCCAGCTGTGGTCGTCGCTCTGCCTTCATGCTCCGCCGAGGACTTCGCTCAGCCTGTCTGCCCGGCTGTGGTTGTCGCTCTGACTACCTGTTCAGCCAGGGACGTCGCTCCGCTTTCATGCGCTGACGAGGACGTCGCCCTGCTTCCCTGCTCAGCTGAGTACAGTGCTCTGTTTCCTTGTTCAGCCGAGGACGTCGCTCTGCTTTCCTGCTCCGCCGAGGATGTCACTCTGCCTTCATGCTCCGCTGAGGATTTTGCTCTGCCTGCCTGCCCGGCTGTGGTCGTCGGTCCGCTTTCATACTCCGCCGAGGACTTCGCTCAGCCTGTCTGCCCGGCTGTGGTCGTTACTCTGCCTCCCTGTTCAGCCAGGGATGTCGCTCCGCTTCCGTGCGCTGCCAAGAACACCGTGCGGTTTCCTGGCTCTGCTTGGGACATTCAGCCCAGGGGGCCGGGGCCGCCAATGAAATGGGATGACTCATGGCACTCCAGGAGGAGTGCCTTGGGGGGGGGTTCTGTCATGATTCCCCCTTGAAGCAGCGTGCTCTAAGCGCGAATGCGCAAGCACCTGCTTTTCCATTGTTGACAGTAGTGACATCTGGACACGTGCGTTTTGTTTATGTTTCTGTCATGTCTCGACCTTGATTCTCCGCTCCGTCACGATACGTGACACAAGTAAAACAATATTCCTAAAGGCAGCGAGTAACAGAAACCACATGCAGTGAAAGGGAGTTTTTATTATTAATTTAGGACCGTGCTATTAATTCAGTGCTTTTTGTGAATCCATAAAAAATTATTTTTATTACTATATCATTTATATCTAATAATAATTATAAACTTATTTATATATACATATATATACATATATATGTACCACTCAGTTTGTGGATTTTATTTAAGATAAACGAAAAAAAAAAAATGGTACTGAATGTTTGCCCCAGTTCATGCTATACCAACTTATTCACCTCCCACAGTTAAAATCCAAGAGTTAGAGACACATCAGTTAAAGTCTCTAATTAAGGTTAAGACTTTCCTAAAGACACATTAGGAAAATCTATACTATTTTGGTCATCATTCAGGTTCAGTGCTTACAGGTACTGATATGTTTAGTAAGGTACGTATAGTTCCTAGTTCCTGATACGTTTAGTATGTTTAGGAAATTCTTAAAATATATAATGGGGAAATTGAGATTTGGGATACTTCCACTCAGATTTATTTTTTTCAGGCATGGGGTGAGGAAGGGAAACCCACATAACCTTTTTACTCTCTACCAACTCTCTCTGTAACACACACTTAATCCCTGCTGCCCACATGTGCTAATCCATTCTTTCACCCACTTTCTTTGTCTTTTCCTTTTGGGGGTTTCTTTAGCTCAAATCATCGCGCAAACAGCTCGCACCGCTTGTTTCTGTCCTATGTCCATCTTCAAATAAACAACTCCTGTTTCACACATGGTTTTCGCGTCATATATTCGTGTCACTTCTCGCGTGTCCTTTCGTGACAAAATATAGTTTGGAGACCAGATAGAGTCATCGGGTGACAGAGTCGGTGTCAGATCATGTAATGTGTGTGACCCCCTGTCACTGACCAATCACATAGTGTGAACACCACAACGACTTCATGACTCCCGGTTACAAGACAGCAAGTCGTGTAATGAGAACAGCACAGCGATCTGCCAACATTGAAAGTCGTGTAGTCTGAAATTAGCATAAGGTTGCGTCCGTATTCGTGTACTACCCTTCTACACAGTAGAAGTAGTAGTATGTCAGAATTCTCAGTAGGCAAGAATTACCTGGATGGCATGCTGCTTTAGGCGAGATTTTGTAATATACAACCGATGGACACTATGCGAGTCACACTACATGTGACGCCACTGCTGTTTTACTTTATGGTTTTATTTATTGTTTTGCTTTACCTAGTGTTTTGTTTCATCTGATTTGTTTTGCTTCATTCGAGTTGTTTTATTTCTGTCTTGCTTTGTCTAGTATTGTTCGTTGTGCTACTGTATGTTTTGTTGCTTTTTTGTTGACTTTAGTTTTGGATGTATGTTTGGTTTATGCTCTGCAACCACATGGACAGTGGTGGCTTGGCAGTTAAGGCTCTGGGTTACTGATCGGAAGGTTGAGGTTTCAAGCCCCGGCACTGCCAAGCTGCCACTGTTGGGCCCTTGAGCAAGGCTCTTAACCCTCTCTGCTTCAGGGGTGCTATATCCTGGCTGACCCTGCACTCTGACCCCAACTTCCTGACATGCTGGGGTATGTGAAGAAAAGAATTTCACTGTGCTATAATGTATATGTGACCAATAATGACTCATTATCACTATCATTATGATTATATAGTATGAGCGGCTAAGTGGTAAATTAGTGTTTTCCAGCCTCAAACCTGTTTCAGGTTTGTTTTTCCACACAACCACCTTACTATTGAGAGGGTGTATGTTGTGCCTTATTGTCTGCATGCTATAGCGGCTATATTTTTCATTTGAAATGTCTACCATAATTCTGGTTCTGCTTAGGTGCTGTTAACTGCCTCTATTTCATGTGGTGGTGTCAGTGGGCCTGGGTGATCTGGCCACCACCCCATGTTGTCTGTAATTTGTTTCTCTTTGTTTATTGTTTAGTGTTTGTGTAATTTTGGTTTAACCAGTGTTTTCTTTTTCTCCAGGAGCCAGTGAGTCTTGGTGGGGCAGGGGAGGCTAGCTGCATTTATTCGGTGGTGTGTGCTTACCACAGTGTGCTCAGTGTGCCAACACAACAACTTCCTCATGGTATAGGTAGTGTTTGTTGATTTTGGTGTGACTTGCAGTGGGTTTGGATGACCTCCCGAGCTGTAGCTGCCTTGTTCCCGCCAAGCCTGGGCCTGGAGAAGTGCTTAGTTTTAAAATCCTTATTGTGCTTCATGGGAGAGCGATTTTATATTTGTATGTTAAGTTTAAATGATGCTTAAGTGTCATAATAAAATATCATTTTTATATTCGTACTCGTGTCTCATTCTCATGTTCTTTGCCCCGAGTGAATGCCCAATAGCATTCACATACTTATGGGAAGACCCAGATTTATTTTGGGGAGGGGTCGGGTATAAGGCAACTATTGTTGTGCCCAAAAATGTTAATGTTCCTTCAAATTGATGAAGCATTGACTATAAATAGTCTTTTTTGTGGTCAAGATGATAATACACGACTCAATAATGGGGCACTTAGCTATTTAAGAGGTCAAGAATACTTATATATATATGCGCCAGGTGCAAAATAAATACAATGGACCATCAATCAGCAGATTATCATTGGCATATTTGCAGGAAAGAGACAAAGAAACAAACAATGCTATTTAGTGTAGAAAGTGTAGTCTAATGTAGGATCACTTAGAATATATGCTTGCATTACAGTGTCGTCCAAAAAAAAGGCCACAACATCATAAATGAGTCATGAAGTTGCGGCGTTAATCATAAAGCTCTCTGTGTTCAGACACCAAAGACACCAGCAGCTCAACATTCATCTTGCTATTTACTTGGGTCTTCTTCTTTGGCTTCTTCTTCTTCAGCAAGACAGTTTTGTACTTGAGCGCCATTAATACTTTTATGTAACTTTTATGTAACTTCAACGGCTCCGGGCACGTGAACAAAAGCGCAGATCTCATTGGTTGGCCAGTTTTTGACACGGAGTGTCCAAAAAAAACAGCTAACTCCTTGACCTTAAAAAAAATTAAGCTTTGACGCCACGCGTTTTATGCGAGGGTGTGAACACTCCCATTGACAGCCATTGGGAGATTAAATGGACAGTTTTTCGTGCTGTGAAAAATGTCCCGGTGTGAACAGACCTTTAACGAGTCGATAGCGCTTGTTCTCTTTTCAAAAGGTGTTTTCTGGTGCGGCTGGAAGTAATCAATCAGCGAGAGTTGCCGCTGGCATTTGGGGGAGAAGTTGAAAATGGAGCCGTCGGAATTCGGAATTCGATGGAGTAGGACGCGAAGTTGGAGGCTCCTGCTGATTTCAGTTAAAATTGTAATTAATTTGCGCTTTTCGGTCATACAATATATTTTGACTTATTCTACTTTGTTTCCTTGTTTGCAATTTTAACTTTGTGGTACGTTAAAATGTCTGGAAAGATCACGAAAACCCGTGGTAGCATTCAGACACGACTGAGGCCAAGTGTGCGCGCCGTGAGCGAGTCTCCTTCTCCCCCTGTATCCACGTCGCCGAGCGGTGACCCTGACTTCACCGCACTCAGGCTTGAGTTGCTGGCTTTACTGAGGAAGGACATCGCTGATATTTTTAAAAAGGAGCTCCAGGAGCTCCAGAAGACTCTCGGGGATGTGCTGTCTACTATCCAGCTTGACCTGCAGGCCGTGAAAACACAGCTGGCTAGTGATAAAGTTGCTACAGAGGCGACCATATCAACACTGAAAGGTACTGTTGGGGAAATGGAGCACGCGCTCTCCGGTTGCACCGATGACATAGTTCACATGAAGACTACTATCGAGTCTCTCACTGCGACCGTGACTCAATTAGAGAATAAATGTGAGGATTTGGAGTCGAGGTCATGGCGCAATAACGTTAGGATAGTGGGAGTTCCAGAGGGCGCTGACACCTGTACAACTGCTCCTGTAGCGGCCTTGTTAAAAGAGGCGTTTGGTCTGGAGAAGGAGCCGGTTTTGGACAGGTCCCACCGGACCCTTCAGCCAATGCCCAAGCCTGGTGAATGACCACGAGCTATTGTGTGCAGATTCCACTATCACAGTGACTGTGTTGACATTTTACGCCGTGCGAGAGAGAAGTGAGGCATTTGACCATCTCCGTTTTTCCTGACTACACAGCCAAGACAGCCCGGGCCCGGGCTGCATTTAACGAGGTTCAGCGTCAACTTCGTAGTATTGAGGGCGCTCGCTATGGAATACTTCACCCAGCTCGGCTTCGCATTACATATAACGGTGTTCAGAAGGACTTTCTTTCAGCGGAGGAAGCAGGAGACTATGTTAAACTCTTGATATCGGGTGAACTGCATCACCTACACAGCGGAGTCTTTTTCGCTCTTCTTTTATTTTTATTTTTTGTACTCGGCCTTCCAGCTCTACAGAATTTGGATTCTTATTGAAGATATCGTCGTTGCATTACTCCACCTAGATTTTGTGGACTCACTCCTCTTAAAATTTACTTCTGTATTAATGTGCTTCTCTGTTTTGATGCTCTGACCGGGTTAGAGTTTCTGTTTATTTAATTTTATTAGTGTTATCTCCTCGGCTTTACGTGCTACACTGTTATATTATTTGTTACAAGTCTTTAAAAGGTAAGGACATTATATTTATTGTTGTGTGCAGATTGTTTATCAGTCTTGGTAATTTTGTTGGTTAGTCCAGCTTACTCTCCCAGTTGTTTTCACATTGTGGACAACGTTCGGTTTTTGTAGGATACACTGCTGTCTCATTTGTTTATGGAGACTTTGGGTGTGGGAGTTTGGAGGATTGTGAGAGTAAGCAGAACATGCCAATGCTTTGAAGGATGTAATGTTATTTAATTGCGAATCTGTTTTTAGAGGATTTAAACCTAACATGGTGAACAAATTATATTATAGAATTCAGGCAATTTTACTGAGGTTATCTCATACAGTGTAGCAAGTAATAATCTGGAAAGACCTTTGTAATATCACAGTCTAAAACTGGATTCAAAGAGAAGCAAATTAGTAAATGAATCACATGTAAATGAATCATACGTAAATGAATCACATGAAAATGTATCACTTGAATATGAATCATATGAAAATTAATCTCATGAAAATGAATCACATGTAAATGAATCATACGTAAATGAATCACATGAAAATGTATCACTTGAATATCAATCTCATGAAAACGAATCTCATGAAAATGAATCACATGTAAATGTATCACATGTAAATGAATCATGCGTAAATGAATCACATGTAAATGAACCATATTAAAATAAATAAATAAATTAAAGACAAAAAAAAAAAGAAAAAAAAAGAAAATGGAGCCGTCAAGTCGGACACTTTCTGCTTCCCGTAGTGACGCTCGCAGGGGGGGTTGCTTTCTTTATCACAGACGAAGTGCATTAGATGTAATATTTCTCACATAAACAGGCATCTAAATTTTACATGTACTGTAGCAACCAGATGCACTTTTCACAAGTGTTCAAGAAGAAAGTTCAACATTGTTACGCCACGGCCAGCAGATGGCACTGTGGCGCTGCTTACTAGAGACTGAACTGGGTGACGTGGACACGTGACGTTTGTTTTGGTTTGTTCGCTTCATGTTCGAGTTTGTCGTTAATTTGCCCCAGGTGTCCATGTTTAGTATTAATTATGTTGTATTAAACCCCTCTGGTGGAGGCACACGTAGCGCGATATTATTTGTAGCTAGATACCTGAGACTGAGAGTCACCAGTATTGAGGGTGTAGCGTCTAGGTTCAGCATGCTAAGCGGTCTTTGTTGTCATGTCCCGTTTCCTGCCTCGATTCTAGTTTCATGTTTACTCACTAGTCCCGTATAGACCGCGCTCCCTGTGTTTGGTTTTTGTTTGTTTATGAATAAAGACAGCGCTCCTGCGCTTACTTCCTGCCTGCTGTCCTGTTTCGTTACAAACATAAGCCTGTATTACTTAAAAACCAATAAAGTGGTGTCTATATTTTTATTAGTTTTATTTTGATAAACATGACAATATTAAGTTTACATGAAAAGGGTTTTTACTGTTATAAAAATATGGATTTGTGAGCCTTAACGGAATTGAAGGTGTCAGAATAAACATGAGAAGCACATCATTGTCGTTAGTGAGTCCGGCCGGTTGTGAAATGGCTTTGTCGTCTTCAGAGCTCCTGCAGCCGTTCCAGAGAAGCTGTATGGCATACCAGAGGGACAAAAATGTCTTTACACATTACTTGTATAGACAGTGTTACGGCCCAGTCTAGGTTAGGCCGCACAGAGTAACCAGCTCAGGATTCAATAGAATTTGACCTTTAAATAAAGGAAGCCAGGAATAACACAAACAAGGTTGTTCAAAAAGATTGTGGTATATTGTAATACACAGAATTATATACATAACTGTACAAGGAACCAAACCAGGCATAACTTCAGGGTGGGCCAAGGCCAAAATAAGAGACAAAAGAATTCTATTGTTAGGTAGCTAGCTTACCTAAAAGGAAAATAAAGAAAATACAAGTACTTCCCTAACCTCCCAAAAGAAATGGCAGCCATACCCCTACTGCTGGTGAACCAAGTGAATCATATATACAAAGCTGAAGAATATACATAAACAGATACAGGGACAACCCAACTCAAAGTCAAAAACCAGAACAGCAGTCAGAATACAGAATTTGATCGCCACAAGGGCGAGCAACACAAACCAAACAATCTCCTAACAGCAAATCACACCATTCTTGCTCCTCTTCCTCTTTATATATGGTCATCAATCAGCACTGTCACCCTGGGAGGCAGGAGCAAGGCAGGCTGGAAACTCTGGGAGGGAGTTCGGACCTGCATGGGGAGCACCATGGACTCAAACTCGGAACAGCTAACCCATTTTTCAATAAATAGTCAGTTTCCTGTTTCATAATTGCCCGTTTAGTAGGATTTGCCCTATATGGGTGTCGTTTAATTGGCACGTGATCATCTATGTCAATGTCATGTTCAATAATGGTGATACAGGAGGGAACATCTGAAAATAGTTTAGGAAACCTACTTATTAATGTTTTATTGTCTTGCTGAAATGATGGTGACAACTAGGGATGCACTGAAATGAAAATTCTTGGCAAAAGCTGAAACCGAATATAATGGAAAAACTTGGCCGAAAGCCGAAGGCTGAATACCGGACACGTTTTTTTGTGTTTTTTTCATTTATTTTACCATTTTTTTTTCACCATTGCATAAATTAAATAGTCAAAATGTGCTTTTTACTATTTTGTCTTGCTTTTCAAAGAAAAAAAATCAATTACAAAAACTACAATTTCAAAATATTAATTTAACACTGAACATTTTTTTTTATACCAGCAGGCATAGGCTACCAACAAGGCACAATATAACTTTAAATAAATAAATGAGTAAAATAAAAATATTTTGATGTGGTCATCTTTGAGCCCCCCTTGAATAGCCTATGTTAGGCCTATAACTGACTGCTGAAAGAATGGAACCCAGAGTTAGAGTAGATATAGTTAGATACATTGTTAATGTTATGTTCCTTGATAGATTTAGTTAGTTTAAACTATAGATTAGTTCATTTAGTCCCCGCTGGTTGTCCCACTCCCAGTCCATAGTACTAGTTCATGTTTCTTGTTTTGTGTTGTGATCCTGTTTTCTGTGACCACGACTCTGATTCCCTTTGCCTGTCTTGACTACGTTTTTTGGATTACGATTTGGATTTGTCTGCCTATCCTTAAATAAATACATCTTTACCTGCTCTGTACTCTACTCCCTTACGTTTCGCGATGTGACAGAATACTCCGGAACAGAAACAAAAAAGTAAACACCCGAAGAGCACGTGGCTCGTGCACGTAGCTCGTGCATGCGCGCGCCCCCTCATCGAGGTCGTGACATTCATGCACCTCACTCAGGTTGCTAGGCTATTTTGTCACGTCATCAAACACGTCATCGTTCGGTCAAATTTATTCGGCATTTTCACTTATTCGGCCAAACACCAAAAATGCTTTTTTTGCTATTTTCGGCCAAATAATTTCGGCTGCCGAACATTCGGTGCATCCCTAGCAACAACCCCTCCAACTTCTCTGGCAACCACTTTACAGCTACAGAATTGGCTAAGTGGAGACAAGACATGCAGTTTCTTCCGAGATATAGATCGTCAACCTCTGGAGAATATTCAGAAGGAGAACTTTGAGTGTAACAACTGCCATCACAGCAGGAACAGGTTTGGACTCAGACAGTGAAGGACAAGCATGATACTTTTTCAACAGATTGATGTGACACATGCAGGTTTTATGTCTGTGACCAATACACAATACACCAACACAACCTGACTCACCACACACAAAAAATAAAGAATAAATCCCAGATGAGCCCCCAAATCTGTTATGGCCCAGTCTAGGTCAGGCCACACAGAGTAACCAGCTCAGGATTCAATGGAATTTTACCTTTAAATAAGGGAAACCAGGAATAACACACAAAGTTGTGGTATATTGTAAAACACAGAATTATATACATATAACTGTACAAGAAACCAGGCGCAACAGCAACCAACACCATTCTCACGCCTCTTCCTCTTTATATATGGTCGTCAATCAGTGATGTCATCCTGGGAGGTGGGAGCAAGGCAGGCTAGGGCAGGCTGGAAACTCTGGGAGGGAGTTTGGACCTGCACACAAAATATGGCACAGCACACACACACACAAAAAAAAAACTTCCCATCCCAAAGATAGCGGGATGTAACAACAGTCTAACGCTTGGATGCGTTATTGCACCTAAACACGTTATTTCGTGTATAGACGTTTAGGTTTCAGCCAATGGCGGGCCTGAAAACTTGAACATTTGCATAAAATTTATTAAACATGTAGTGGTAAATATCTACATTATGGCATGTCATTCATGAATAATGCATAAAAAGGTGACGTGCCATCATGCGTGGCACTGCATGTACTCTATGTCATTTCCTCTTTCCGTATATGTCAGCACTTATCTACAGTCACGTGATGATGACATGATGTTTCGACCAAGTAAGAGGAGTCATTTCAAAATACATGTTGGAGTCATGTCTTTCACTTTTTCATTAAGACATTAAGACATTTCATATATTCATATCCATATCATATCTTCATATCGTCTTTCATATGGTAGATCTCTGTTTTACTGAGCTTCACAGACTAATGATGTTTTTTTTCATATTC
The DNA here is from genome assembly GCF_023375685.1 of Ictalurus furcatus. Classification (NCBI taxonomy): domain Eukaryota; kingdom Metazoa; phylum Chordata; class Actinopteri; order Siluriformes; family Ictaluridae; genus Ictalurus; species Ictalurus furcatus. The sequence continues at coordinate 9,002,290 of NC_071282.1, forward strand.
CCCTTTTAACTTAAGAATCATAATTGTCATGATTTCTAAACTTTGACTTGAAAAACATATTAACTCGTGGGAACGTGAAATTATGCTCATATTTCTTTAACCTTTGGCAACTATAGGGATATTATAATAATTACAAGACAATTTGAGTAGACAATTGAGAGAATCTTTTAGGTGAATGAATCGTTCTATGATTTTAAAGAACCGATTCTTTGACTCGCTAAATACAGATTTAATAATACTAGTCGCCACCTACTGTCGTAAACATGTAACCGACATAAACAGGCTATAAGCTTCGTTATCATTAGCATTATTAGACATTTTAAAAAGTCAAGATTCCATATAAAGCACAAAGAAAACACTGTAAGGTGATAGATAAACGAAAGGGAGGATTATATAAAAATAAATTGTACAATCAAATACAAAGCATGCATTATATACAATAGAATTGGATAAAGTGGATGGATTCAAAAACTTGTCTAATTTAATGTTGGTCACAAATTATTTGAACTAAGTGTGGGATAAACAATTAAACAAAGTGAATCCCAGAAAGCTGTTCACCACCAAAGCAAGGCAATAATAATAATAATAATAATAATAATAATAACAATAACAATAATAATAATAATAATAATAATAATAATAATAATAATAATTAGCATAGTAAATGTAAAAAAAAAAAAAAAGGGGGTTATTTACAATAATTGTTTTTGGTTACATTGTACTGCCTGTATTTCAGTGCAGTTTATAAAGAACGAGACAGCATAAGAGATGCTGTGTCAACCTTGAAAGGTATCTGTTCTAGTCCACTGAAAGACAATTGACATTGCAAAAACAAACTGCAAAAGGTCCAACAAAAGCCAACGACAGAGTTTCTTAGAGTTTGTTGTTGCAGTGTGAATTTGCCTTAATATGTCATGGTTTACATTTTAGCTGTAACTGACACGATAGTTTTCCCACATTTACTGTACTGTACATATGTCCTTCAAGAGACAGTTAACCCCAAATTGAAAATTCTGTTGTTTATGGGTTTTTAAAAAATTATTATTATTATTATTATTGTTTTTTGCAAACCTGTCATCAACCAAGATCTTAGACAGAATGTTAGCAATGAATTATGCAATGAAAGCTAAAGGTTATTATTACGAAACTTATTTATAAAATTTCTGCCTTCTTTTCATGTATTGTTTGTGACGTACCACTTTTATAAAATATTTTTTAAATAACTAAAACAAGGAATTTGTGTTTAATATAAACATATCATTTATAAGTTTAGTTAAATAATTAATTTCTGAAAAACAAAAATAGAGAATGGTACAACGTTTTCACAAATGACCAACTAGAGGTCAACCCTGGTTGGAAAAAAAATCTGGTAATAAGTCAAATACAGAACTTAATTTGACCTTTTCTCACTATAACACGCTATTTTTTACAGTAACAAATGTTATAATTTAATTTTTATAATCTTTAATTAGAATGACAATTTTAACAGAAATGGGTGTATAATGTCATTGAATGTAATTTTCATTTACTGATATCATAAACAGTGAGAATATACTGTTATATCAGATGTACACCCCATGCAGAAAACAACAACAACATTGCAATCCATTTTTTGGTATTAATTCATTATAGGATATTATATATAAAAAAAATTGATTAAAAGAAAATTAAAATAATTTATAACTGTTATATAGAACTAATAATTAATCCATATTCATACTAATTAATGTTTATTATAATACACTTTCAATAAATATACATGCTTAAACGTTTGTGTTTTCATTGCTAGATGATGTGCTTTTATTATGAAAAATTAATTCTTTGAGTTTACATGTCTACACACAATCATGTGTCCACGCGTAGACGTCCGTTCACGTAATTAGGTGTTTAAGCGCAATAATGCATACAGACGCTATGTCGTCTTTATACACGAAATTCGTCTTTACACGTAACGTCTAAAGACATATTTGTCCTTTTGGCCTTCCATAAAGCTGCGCTGGTTGAGGGATCCAGCTGCTCATGTATAGCTATCGCTGTTCTTTGATGCCATATGTCACAGTGACATGGCATCGGCGCTGTCTCAAGTTGGACAAAAATTCTAACCGGCATACACCGCTTCATGTCAGCCGCTGATCGGTCTGCGCAGCGCCTTATGAAAGTCGAACATGCCTAAAGTTTTCGCGCCGTAATACAGGTCTCAGTCAGCTACAAGTAAGCCCCATTGTGGCGATACCAACTGTACCACCCTGGAGATTCATAAAACCATCTGTAGATACAAGAATACAACAAATATTAAAAGAGAATTCTAAAATAGCACCACAAGGGATAATAACTCAAAACTATATGGAACAATATCAGGATAAATTACTCATATATACAGATGGGTCAAAACAGCCAGAGACATTTTCATTCCTCGGTATGAAGTAGCAGTCAAAAAAAGGGTGACCGATCATTTATCAGTGTACACTGTAGAATTATTAGGAGTCCTATTGGCACTGCAGTGGTTGGAAAAAAATCATCAGAGCCAAGATGTCGCTATAGCGTCTGACAGTCTATCAGCATTATCAAGCATACAGTCTGGGAAAACATCATGCAGACAAGACATTGTTTACCAAATACTTAATCTGCTTCTCATACTTCATGCTAAGGGACTGAGTGTTTCCTTCTTCTAGGTTCCTGCACATGTAGGGATAGAAGGGAATGAAATTGTGGATGTACTGGCAAAAAGATCGATAAAACATGAAACAGTTGATATAAAAGTACCATTAAGTAGAGTAGAGATCAAAACCATTATAAAGGGACACGCGCATAAAACATGGCAGGAATACTGGGACACAGCTGACACCGGACGACACCTATATACCATACAAAAACAAGTAGGCATGAGTGTGAGGCAGGGCAGAAACCCAAAGGTAGAGATGATAATTACGCGTCTTAGAATAGGTCATGCTGGTTTAAATCTAGCATTAAACAGAATAGGAAAACCCCCCACTGGACTCTGCACCCACTGCAGTACACAAGAGATGGTAAAACACATTCTGTTAGACTGCAAAAGGTATGAGGAGGAAAGAACTGAGCTATAGATGGAGATGCAAAACAAAACATGACACTAGAGAACTTGCTGGGGAAAACATCTGGGAAAATGCACCACCCCCTAATAAACTATTTAAAAATACTGGGATAAGTGAGAGACTTTAGTAATCTAGTAGGAATATCTACTATATAGCTATTTATCTCTTTATTTTCTTTTATTCATGTATTATTGTTTTGGTATTATTTTATTTTTATTATTATTATTTTTTGTTTGTTTTTCTTTTCCTGCCAATCTACTGCTCACACTCCAGTCCAGTAGGTGGCGGTAATGGACCTTTAGTGGTTTTCCAACCGCCATTAAAACGAGAAGAAGAAGAAGAAGAAGAAGTTGTTTTCGCGCCGTGACCTGCATGACGAAGCCATGCTTTACACGTCTCATTCTAGCGTTCAATGCTGAGAAGTTTAGCCTTAGAAGCCTCAGGTGGACTGTTCTAGGAATGACGTAGCCTTCCGTTTAATACCAAATTTGTAGTGAGCTAGAGTCTTTACCAGTGCCCGAACTCGTGTACACGATATACTGATTCACGACTTAATGAGCTAGGGAGCTTGTTGAGACATACCCAAAGACTGCCTGGCTGGTGGGTGAGGGGCCTCAGTGTTGTTGTTGTTGTTGTTGTTGTTGTTGTTGTTGTTGTTGTTGTTGTTGTGGTGTTTTTTTTTTGTTGTTTTTTTAAGCCACAAGCTAGCCAGCTCTCTGTGATGAGTGGTGTATATTTTCTCCGCAAATAGCGAACTGTATAATTAATTTTATTTATTACCTAGCGAATGTATTTGTCTTTTGATTGAAGCATAATTCGTTTAAAGATAAGAAGCGCTGTTTTGTTTAGTCCTGACGTTGTGAAACGTTCTTGAGCTCGGATTTGAGGAGACCATACCGATTAGAAATTCCAAGGTAGGAGTGCGGTTTCTTTGTTTTTCCTGGTCGGAGATCGCGAATTACTAGGTAAACTCTCTAGTCTAATGCAGCATAAATGTTATTTAATCCAGATTAGAGTAGTGGTAATGTTGACTGTTAACAGATCTTTCTGAAACTGTCTGCAGTGGTTTTATAGTTGATTTTGAGAGACATGGGAAAGCGGTATCACTGCGATTACTGTGCTCGCAGCTTTCAAGACACGCTGCACAACAGAAAGAAACATCTGAATGGAGTCCAGCACCATAGAGCCAAAAAAGCCTGGTTCGACAACTTCCGAGGTAATGAACATTGCGTCAGCACCTATGCGCTAATAACCCGGTCAAGAATGTTCTTTTTCTGTTTCTGTATGTTCTGTCTGACACCCAATATCTGTATTATAGATGCAGCTGCCATTCTTCAGGATGAGAGAGCAAAACAAGGATGCAGAAAGTTTCTACAGACAGGTAAAGCTCACAGAGAATTTGGCACAATTGCATTTCCACATGGATCTGGTGACCAGACATACAGTGGATACTAAAATGTCTACACACCTCTGCTAAACTTGCAGGTTTTGTGATGTACAAAAAAGGCAATCAAGATAAAGCGTGTCAGCTCTTTTTCCACCTTTTAATGTATTACAGTGACCAACAAATTTGAAGTGAAGAACAAATAGAAACCTTTTAGGGGAAAAATAAAAAACTTACAATAATCTGGTGCACAAGTGTGTACCCCCTTTAACTATTACTTTGTTAAAGCACCTTTTGCTTGTAATACAGCACTCAGTCTTTTTGTTTGGGTAAGAGTCTACCTACTTAGTACATCTTGATTTAATAAAAAATAAAAAAAAAACTATTTTATCCCATGCAAAAATGCTCCAGACCTATCTAATTGCATGGGGATCTCTTATGCACAGCCCTCAAGTCTTTCCACAGGTTTTCTATACCATTCAACACTGAGATCCTGTGCATACTTTGTAAGCTCTTTGCAGACCATGGCTTCAGCAGTCAGATGAAACCAAGCAGATGTCAAGAAAATATGAGAGAAATAGCTGATCATAATTTAAAGAGAATCAGAATCACTTCATTGATGACAAGTGTATGATGAATGCTTTTGAACATGAGTTTGAACGTGATTGGTTAAAGGCCCCGTCACACCAGGATGTGTTTCGCAGCACATTAAACAGTTTGTGTTAAACCTGAGTGATGTGCTGAATGAAAGTGCAAACTCACTCCCTGACAGTAGATGGTGCTTATCGAAAAACAGAAACACCCCAGTACACAAGGTGGCGCTGCACAACTTTCAGTTTCTGACACCCGCTTATCACTTAGAAGAGCGCCAGTATTTACTTCTTTGCAAAAAGCCATTCACACACTTTTTTTTACATCTTTAAAATTAGAACTTTAAGGATTTAGCTTTAAACAATATGCTCTTTTTAAAAAAGTAATTATTTGAATTAATTAAAAGTCACAGCAATAGCATTCACATACTTATGGGAAGACCCAGATTATTAGATTTTTTTTTTATAAAATTTTTTTGTTGTGCCCAGAAATGTTCCTGCAAATTGATGAAGTGTTGAACATAGTCTTTTTTTTGTTTGGTTTTTTTTTGTGTGTTCAATATGGTCATACAACGATGTTCATTCAAATAGCACTTAGCTATTTGAATAAGTGGTCTAGAATACTTGTATGCATATATATGTATGCCAGGTGCAAAATACATACAATGGACTATCAACCAGCAGGTTATCATTTGCAGAGAAGAGATAAAGAAACAAACAATGCTATTTAGTGTAGAAAGCAACACTGAAAGAATTAAATGGATTACTTAGAATATATGCTTGCATTTCATTGTCGTCAAAAAAATAGCCACAACATAATAAATGAGTCATGAAGTTCTCATCAGTTTTGAGCTAGAATATGGCCGGACTTGAGGCTTTAGCGCCATTGTGTTGCTACTCATTCATTAAAGTTACATGCAACTATACACATACACTTTAGTTTGTATATATAGCATTTAGTGGGTATTTTGGAATCTGGTGCTTTCAAAGGAACCTTGTTTATGTGTGTAGGCAGAAGGATTTATTAGCAGTGAGTATTTTAATTCAGGTAGGTCACTTATGCACTCACTAAAATCGTGGATACCTATGGAAGTATAATAGTGCCAAATGTCCTCAAGGCAAAATGGCATGTTGAATTGAATAAAAACATATCGCAATAACAATACTTGAATTTTTCTGCCCAGCAATTTGACACAAATTGGGAAAAAAAACCACAACAATAACAATGCTTAAATTAGTTTCCTTTGCAATTCATTGGGTTTGTATATTTTTATTGAAAACAAAAATCCAGCATTCAAAATTCAGTGCACACATTCACCTTCCTAAAATACCGTTCCAAAATATTCAGTTAAAATACCATCGTCATTATTCGTCATGTAGGAATTCAACACATTATTTTTCAACCTCACAAATTTACACTGTAAAAATTCAGGTCTTAAAATTCAGGTCTTAAACATCAAGTCTTCACATCCGGGTCTCACAGGAAGAGCAATGGATTGCCGATACTATTGTAACATATTACTCTGGGCCGGCCCCCTAGTGGTGGGGTTGTGCTGACAAGCCACAAGAGAAGATTGGACTGGCATAAAGTTGGCTTGACGTTGGAAGTTCGGTATTTACAGCTATGCAAAAATTAAGGGACCGTCTCCCGAGTTACATATTGGTATACATGTTTCTAACTTCAGTAGCATTTGAAGGGAATGACTTGTTCATAAAACCAACTGTAAAGTGTTCATCTAGGTGTCAGCTATAACGCACACCTTTTTATCAAAAATCTAAAAGGTGTGTATCACACCTGACACCTACAGGAACACTTTCCAGTTGGTTTTGTAACTGTAAGTCACAATCTTCAAATATTGAGATTTAAATTATGGTATATTTTGTGTACATGTCCATACGGTATAAAAACACCACAATATTTAGATATGATTTCAGTTTATTTAATTAAATTAAAAAATCTAAAAGGTGTGCGTTTTGATGCTTTGAACACTCCCATTGACAGCCATTGATTTAGACATGGGACGTTAAAACGGACCGTTTTACACTCTGAAAAAATGTACCAGTGTGAAGGAGCCTTAATTCTGAATATAGTAATCATTGTGATATTCTGATAATGGACCTCTATCACTTTCAGGTCAGTGTGTATTTGGCCCAAGCTGCCGGTACTCACATATGTCTGAACAGGATATAAAGGATTTGGAGCAACATATTCATGGTGAGATCCTTATTTGATTTACTGTATTGCCAGAAGTTTGTGTACACCTGACCATCAAACCCATACAGTGCTGTGAAAAAGTATATGATTTGATTGGCTTCTTCTGTTTTGTGTACATCATACTAAATAGTTTTAGATCAAACTAAATACAACATAAAATAAAGGCAACCTGAGTAAACACACAATACAATTTTTATTGAAGCAAAAAAAGTTATCCAATCACCATGTGAAAAACTAATTGCCCCCTTAAACTTAAAATATTTTTGTGCCACCTTTTAGTAGCAATAATGGCCCACACTTCTTTGCTGAACTGCTTTATTTCGGCCAGTGGAGGGTTTTCAAGCATTAAATCCCTGTTTAAGGTCCACGGCATCTCAGTTGGTTCAAGTCATGACTTTGACTAGGCCACTCCAAAATTTTTATTTAGCTTTTTTTGAGCCGTTCAGAGGTGGACAACTATGCTTTGGATCATTGTCTTGCTGCATAGTCCATTTGCACTTGAGTTTTAACTTATGGACTGAAGACCGGATATTCCTCTTTAAGATTTTCTGGTAGAGAGCAGAATTCATGTTTCCCCTCAATTATTGTAAGTTGCCCAGGTCCTAAAGCAACAAAGCATCCCCACACCATCACACTTCCATCACCATGCTTGCTTGTAGGTATGATGTTCCTTTATGTGGAACTCTGTGTTTGGTTTATGCCAAATGTAATGGGACCCTTGTCTTCCAAAAAGTTCTACTTTCGTGTCATCAGGCCTGGTTGCATCCCATTCCAGATTTAGTCCCCCCTTTGCTGTTATAATATCCCCAATGTTCTGGGAAGTTTTTGTACTTGAATGTGTCTGTGGGGATTTGTGCTCTTTCAGCCACAAGAGCATTAGTGAAGTCCAGCATTGATGTTGGGCAAGAAGGCCTGGCGCACAGTGAGTGTTCCAATTCATCCCAAAAGTGATCAGTGGAGTTGAGGTCGGGGCTCTGTGTAGGCCACTCAACTTCTTCCACCCCATTTTTGGCAAAACATCCCTTTATAAACCTTGCTTTAGGCCCCTTATTTCCAGTGAAGAGTAAACTTAATTCTATAGCATTCGAATACATTCTAGACAATTGTGTGCTTCTAACTTTGTGGCAAATATTTGGGGAAGAACCGCATGTGTGTGTGAAGGTGAGGTGTCCACATACTTTTGACCATATAGTGTATTAGTATCAATAACTGGTATTATTTATAACTTGCTAAAGGGCATGTAGGCATATGTGGCTGTTATGAGTGAGGATTGAGTTGAACATATAGATAACCCGATTAAACAAATGAGACACAAATTTTATACTTATATTATACCCCCCGTGCAGGAATAAGTGCAGCTAAATGTTGCTGGTAACTGTTGATCAGCCCCGTACATCAGCTTGGAGGAATTTTAGCCCATTTCTCTGTATAATACAACTTCAACTCTGGGATGTTGATGATGGGTTTTCTCGCATGAACTGCTGGCTTCAGGTCCTTCCACAACATGTCTATTGGATTTAGGTCAGCACTTTAACTTGGCCATTCCAAAACATATATTATATAATAGTATAATCAGTTCACAGGCAGATGTCCTGAAGTTTTCCTTTAGAATTTTCTGGTATAATTCAGAATTCATTGTTACATCAATGATGGAAAGCTGTCCTGGCCCATATGCAGCAAAACAGGCCCAAACCATGATACTACCACCATCATGGGATTAAAGGGTCATGAAACCTCCCTCTTTCAGCTCAAGTGTACCTCTCAATGTTTTTGACAAATGCAGCTTAAATGGGTGTGGATGGCTGTGCGAAGAAGGAAGGGGGAGTGGGCGTGGCAGGGAAAGGGGGGGGGCTTCACAACACTCACAATAAAGATGGATAGTGACAAAAAGTTTGCAGATGAGGCAGAGGACTTCTCTCCTCCTGAATTCCCAGGGCTAAATGGAGACACAATAGATAGAAGTGCAGGTCCTCTGCCCCATCTGTTTGAACCATTAGCCCCTGGCGTGACTATGGAGGAAAACATAAAATAAAACCGGAGGCAGTGCAGATGGGAGAAGTGTCTGAATGGTAGCTAGCTAATAGGCTCGAGCTTTTCATGAATAAAAAGGCGAATGCGTTTTGCATGCGACGGCCTGTGGAGCTTTAAACGGTTTAATTAGCTCAAAAGGCAAGTAAAACTGTCATGGTTAAAAATTAAACACATACCTCATTTGAAGGGATGGAAAAGTCCTCGGGACTTAGTACCGCATCATTGTGTAGACGCAAACTGCTTTCATGAGCAAGTCTGAAGTCCACCATTCTCAAATTCTCATAGCTCTCCCGAGAAAACACACTTGAACTCTTACACCACTGAAACAAACACTTGCGGCCCATTTGAATGCCTCTCTCATCTGCTACATTTGTAGGAAAGCACCAAGCGTGGTCATGAATAATTTAAGAGACAGCATCTTCTCATAGGATAAGAACACGCAGACCCATGAATAACTATGAGACACCAACACGTCATCTCAGTACTATAGTACATTGCCATGTCACTGCCTGTGACGTGCGACACGACAAGACTTTAAACCCGGAAGATGAAAATAGCAGAAAAAAGCTCAAAATTAACCAGTTTTCTCCTACGATTTAAATTAACGGCTGCTAAGATTCTTTTATGATGTGTGATAAGAACACCTCTGTTAAAATCTCAGAAAATGTAGTTTAGTGTTTCATGACTCTTTAAGGTTCTTATGCAGTGTTTCCTTCTCCAAACATAATGCTTCTCATTTAAACCAAAAATAAAATTTTGTTCATATGTCAACAAACCATTTTTTAAGTAGCCTTCAGGCAGATGGGCAGAAATGTTCGTTTTGGAGAGCAATGGCTTTCTCCTTGTAACCCTGCCATGCACACCACTGTTGTTCTCCTGTGTTCAGTGTTCTCCTGATGGTGGACTCATGAACATTAGACAACTCCTGTCTGACTGTGGGTGGTGGAGTCCTAACTCTGTAGAGATGGTTTTGTAACCTTTTCCAGCCTGATTTTGCTTTGTTCATGCCATGATACACTTCCACAAACGTGTGTTGTGACAATGAGACTTTGATAGATCCATGTTCTTTAAATAAAACAGGACGTTCACTCATACTTGATTGTCCTCACAATGATTGAAAACACCTGACTCTAATTTCACCTTTAAATTAATTGCTAATCCTATAGGTATGTAATATTGGATCATTTCCCTCAAAAAATACATGACCATGTATAATATTTTTGTCTTATTTGTTTAGTTGGGCTCTCTTTGTCTACTTTTAGGATTTGTGTGAAAATCTGATGACGTTTTAGGCACACATATACAACCCCTGGCAAAAAATTATGGAATCACCACACTCGGAGGATGTTCAACTGGCTTTTTTACTTTGTAGCAAATAAACAAACCACAGATATGAAACTAAACATTTTTTGTTTAATAGCTGAACAGTCTGGCTTCATGAAACATGCCTCAAACAAATAAAATAGCTTTAATTAATGGCATATATTTTTTCCAGATCAAGTTGAGAAAAACAAATATGGAATCACCTTGTAATTTGCATTTCTAAAACAAATACCAGCATAAGTCTAAAAATGTGACTTACTCTGCAGTTAAGAGTTCCTACATACCTTAACCTTGGACTTTTTGAAAGGGAACATGGCCCCAACAAGAGAGTTGTCAATTGAAACAATGGAATGGATCAAAAAACTCTTATAAGAACGAAATCCGACACGGAGTGTGGCAAAAGATGTTGGTTGTTCCCAGTCAGCTAAAATTTGGTGCAAGTATATACAAAATGGGAAGGTTATAAAAGGAAAACATACGGGTAGATCAAGGAAAACTGCAAATGTCAGGATCGAAAACTCAAAGCAATATGCCTTGAAAATAGAAAATGCACATCAAAACAAATGAAGTTCAAGTGGCTTTATTGTTTGTTATTGTGGCTTAATTTCAACCATATACAGCTAGTACAGTACGAAGTGAAATGAAACAACGTTCCTCCAGGACCATGGTGCTACATAAAACAAGACACTAACCACATGAGACAACACAGAACTAAATAAGATCTACGCATTTTTACATAAAGTGTATGTGCAAACAACACAAGACGGTACAATACTACTAAAATAGGACAATAGGCACAGTGTCAATGTAGCGCCGACCAGTACACAGTTTTTGTGTGGAAGTGTCCGATATAACAGGTAGTGCAAAAGATAGGAGGCAGAGAGTAACGATATAATTAAAAAATAAATGGTATACATGTAAACATAACATGCTATGACTTGGTATTCAGCCGATTAGCTTATATCAAATATAGACATAGCAGTTATTGCATTGGGAGTGGGAAGGTATGCAGTTCAGAGTGTGGGTCAAGTCAGGTCAAGTCTCTGAGTATTGAGGACTCTGATGGCTTGGGAGAAGAAGCTGTTACAGTCTGGCCGTGAGGGACGAACGCTTCAGTACCTTTTTCCAGACAGCAGGAAGATGAAGAGTTTTTGTGTGGGCTCAAATGTCTATGATGGAGGGAAGAGAGACCCCAATGAGCTTCTCAGCTGTCCTCACTATCCGCTGCAGGGTCTTGCAATCTGATAAGGTGTAATTTCTGAACCAGACATTGATGCAGCTGCTCAGGATGCTCTCAATAGTTCCTCTGTAGAATGTGGTGAGGATGAGGGGTGGGAGATGGGCTTTTTTTCAGCCTTCGCAGAAAGTAAAGATGCTGCTGGGCTTTCTTGGCTATGGAGCTGGTGTTCAGGGACCAGGTGAGGTTCTCCATAAGGTGAACACCAAGGAATTGGTGCTCTTGTCTATCTCGCAGTCGATGTTCAGCAGAGAGCGGCCGCTCCGTGCTCTCCTGAAGTTAACAACCATCTCTTTCGTTTTGTCCACATTCAGAGACAGGTTGTTGGCTCTGCACCTCCTCTCTGTATGCTGACTAGGGATGTCACGCGAACCGACACTTTGGTACCAAGTTGGTACCAACATTCTTAAAATGTGACGGTACTGAAGTAGCTTTAGCACCGTTTATAACAAAAGTACAGAGGTTGCGATTCTTCTGGACCTGAAGGGGGAAGCAAATACGCGCAAGTGTTTTAGTCGGTCCACAAGTGGTGAAGAAGAAGAGGAACGCCTAGAAGCACACGGGAAAAACTACAGAAGTTTAGCTTAGCTTAACAAGTTTAGCTCCGCCCCGACTCGTTGAGAGGAAAGCTAGTATCGGTTTCTGGTGTGCAACCGATGCTATCATTCATTTCAAACAAAGCGAGGAAACGCCTGGAATTTGGCGAAGCACCTGACAGACAGTCCTACGTTATATTTGTTTGAGACAGCTGGCATTGTAGCCGTGAAACCAGCTAATGTTATGCTCCATGTAATGTTTGCAATAGACAGTTACTTGTTAACGATGCAAACACATTGCAGTGTGTTAAACTACCTCCGGATTCGAATTCGGAGTTCGATGGAGTAGGATGCGAAGTTGGAGGCTCCTGCTGATTTCGATTAAAATTGTAATTAATTAGCGCTTTTCTGTCATACAATAGATTTTGACTTAGGCTACACCGTTTCCTTGTTTGCACTTTTAACTTTGTGGTACGTTAAAATGTCTGGAAAGAACACGAAAACCCATGGTAGCATTCAGACATGACTGAGGCCAAGTGCACGTGCTGCGAGTGAGTCCCCTTCTTCCCCTGAATCTGCGCTGCCGAGCGGTGACTTTGACTTCACCGCACTCAGGCTCGAGCTGCTGGCTTTACTGAGGAAGGACATCGCCGATATTTTTGAAAAGGAGCTCCAGGAGACTTTCAGGGTTGTGCTGTCTGCTGTTCAGCTTGACCTGCAGGCCGTGAAAACACAGCTGGCTAGTGATAAAGTTGCTACCGATTCTACCATGTCAACACTGAAAGGTACTGTTGGGGAAATGGAGCACGCTCTCTCCGGTTGCACCGATGACATAGCTCAAATGAAGATTACTATCGAGTCTCTCACTGCGACCGTGACTCAATTAGAGAATAAATTTGAGGATTTGGAGTCGAGGTTACGGCGCAATAACGTTAGGATAGTCGGAGTTCCAGAGGGCGCTGACACGTACAACTGCTGCTGTAGCGGCCTTGTTAAAAAAGGGGTTTTGTCTGGAGAAGGAGCCGGTTTTGGACCGGTCCCACCGGACCCTTCAGCCAAAGACCAAGCCTGGTGAAAGACCACGAGCTATTGTGTGCAGATTCCACTATCACAGTGATTGTGTTGACATTTTACGCCGTGTGATAGAGCTCCAGCGGATTAAAGTGAGGGATTTGACCATCTCCGTTTTCCCTGACTACACTGCCAAGACAGCCCGGGCCCGGGCTGTATTTAACGAGGTTCGGCGTCAACTTCGTGGTATTGAGGGTGCTTGAGTATTACATATAACGGTGTTCAGAAAGACTTTATTTCAGCGGAGGAAGCAGGAGACTATGTTAAGCTCTTGATATCGGGGTGAACTGCATCACCTACACAGCGACGGCTTTTTCACTCTTCTTTTATTTTTACTTTTTGCACTCGGCCTTCCAGCTCTACAGTATTTGGATTTTTATTGAAGATATCGTCGTCGCATTACTTCACCTAGATTTTGTGGACTCGCTCCTCTTAAATCTACTTCGGTATTAATGTGGTTCTCTGTTTTGAGGCTCTGACTGGGTTAGAGTTTCTGTTTATTTAATTGTGTTAGTGTTTTTTCCTCTGCTTTACGTCCTACACTGTTATATTATTTGTTACAAGTCTTCAAAAGTTAAGGACATTATATTTGTTATTGTGCGCAGACTGTTTATCAGACTTGAAGTCAGTAGGGGCTTTTTCTCTTACTGGAACTTTTTGTCTTGGTAATTTTTTTGGTTAGTTCAGCTTACTCTCTGAGTTGTTTTCACATTGTGGACAACTTTTGGTTATTGTGGGAAACACTGCTGTCTCATTTTTATTATGGAGACTTTGGGTGTGTGTTTGGGGGATTGTGAGAGTAAACAAAACTTGCCAATGCTTTGAAGGATGTGAACTGGAACGGAGTAATGTTAGTCAATTGCGAATCTGTTTTTAGAGGATTTAAACCTAACATGGTGAACAAATTATATTATAGAATTCAGGCAATTTTACTGGGGTTATCTCATACAGTGTGGCAAGTAATAATCTGGAAAGACCTTTGTAATATCACAGTCTAAAACTGGATTTAAAGAGAAGCAAATCAGTAAATGAATCACACGTAAATGAATCATATGAAAATGAATAAATAAATTATAAACTACCTCCGAATGCTAGTAGTTCAGCCCGTGTCCTGTCAGCTAAATGTAGCCTAATGTCACTAATAATTATTCACATGTTCATGCTTTTAATAAATCTTTTTGGCCTGCCACCATATCAGTGAATTTAAACTAATGCTTGCATTCAGAGTATAAGGTGTGTGTGTGTGCACGCTTAGGAGTGCACCTCCGGAGACTCATTGTCAGACCAGCCGCCCCCACCCCTTCTCTCTTTGCCAGTATCAGACAGAGGAGGATGTCCTCCAGGAGAGTTTTTTTTTTATTTAATGTTTTTAATTTTATTTTTATACCACACCGTGGTATTGACTGTGGTATCGACTTTGGTATCGAGTATCATTTATTTTTGGTGGTATCGGTGCCGACTACTAGATTTTTGGTATCGTGACATCCCGAATGCTGACTTGTCGTTCTTGAGACCCATCGCGGTTGTGTGATTGGAGCCGTGCATTGCTGAACAGTCGTGAATCAGCAGATTGAACAGCAGTGGACTGAGCACATAGACCTGAGGGGTCCCCGTGCTCAGTGTGTTGGCGCTGGAGATGCTGTTCCCGATCCCGACTGACTGAGGTCTCCCAGTCAGGAAGTCCAGGATCCAGCTGCAGATGGTGGTGTTCAGGCCTAGTAGGTTCAGCTTTTCAATCAGCTGCAGAGGAATGATTGTGTTGAATGCTGAATAGAGATGGTAATGGTATGAAAATTTCATATCACAATTATCGTGACCAAAACTATCACGGTTATCAGTATTCTCATGGTATTGTTAAAATGTGATGAGAATGTACAAACAGTACTGATACGCACACTGAAATCATTTAAAGGTTTTATATTTGACGGGTTTTATATTTGACTATAAAGTGATAGATGGTTGACACTAGGCTTGCTGTGATAGTCTGTGTTCCTGGTGTTTCACGGTGTTCGGCCGCACACCAATTGCATCACTTGCCCACCGTGGCACCATTTTGCTTTATTATAGTAATACAAATCATTTAGAAGACCAAACCCGAAGTGAGGTCACATTTTGGATTTTATAAAAATGCAGAGGAAAACTTAATAGAAGATGGTAACCCTGTCTGCAGAGCTTGCCAGAAGAAAGTTGTGGCGAAAGGAGGCTTTGCCACTTCGTTGGCACGTTTCCTTCTTTCCTCCCTCGCTTTTAAATCACTTACGAATGCCTGTGCAGCTGTGCGCATTTCACTTTTGCTTTGGAATTAGCGGCAATTTGGGGGAGGCAATTGCTTGAATGATGGGTTCATTACTATTCTTAATGAAAAACACAACAAAATAGTACAATGACAAACTCTTTTAAATTTTTTTTATTTTATTAAACCAACTCTTTAGTCTTCTCTGACAGCTTGCTTCACTTTCATCACGTGATGAGTGAAATCTGACTCCTGCTGATCTGTGCTGCGACTCGACTCATGCGGAATTGAGCAGACGCATTCAGTTTTTAATTGCAGTGTTTTTTCACACTCAGAAAACAATGTTGCCTGCATCAGATTGATGCTGGGTGTGTGGGGACAGCTTTTACCGCAAGTTTTACAAATCACGATAATTGCGTACGGTTTTAATGATAATTAAACGTGACGGTAATACTAACTGTCCGGGGAATTTTATCGTGGTTTATCATGAAATTGGTAACTGTTTCATCCCTAATGCTGAACTGAAGTCTTTGAACAGCATTCAAATGTAGGTGTCCTTTTTGTCCAGGTGGGTGAGGGCCAGATGTAGGGTGGTGGCAATGGCAACATCCGTTGAGTGGTTGGAGCGATACGCAAACTGCAGCGGGTCCTGTGAGGGGGGCAGCAGGGTCTTGATGTGCCTCATGACAAGCCTCTCGGAGCACTTAATGATGATGGATGTGAGTGCAATGGGATGGTAGTCATTGAGGCATTACACTGAAGACTTCTTCGGCATGGGGACAATGGTGGTAGCCTTGAAGCACGTTGGAACAACTGCGCTGATCAGGGAGATGTTGAAGATGTCAGTGAAAACATCTGCCAGCTGGTCTGCACATCCTCTGAGCACTCTGCCAGGAATGTTGTCTGGTCCAGCTGCCTTCCGTGTGTTGACTCTGTATAGAGTTTTCCTCATATCAGCCGTGGTTAGACACAGCACCTGGTCGTTGGGAGGAGGGGTGGTCTTCCACGTCGCCACGTCATTCTGCGCCTCAAACCGAGCATAGCGCATCTGGTAGGGAGGCATCACTGTCACAGGTGGGTGGTGATGTCCTGTAGTTGCTGATGGCTTGAATGACCTGCCACATGCACCATGTGTCACTGCTATCCGTGAAGTGACTGTGGATTTTCTGGGCATGTGTGCACTTTGCCTCTCTGATGGAAAAACAAATGGGCGGAAACAGCAGTCAATGTTTGTGACAGAACTGTAAGAAATCGGCTGAATTAAATGGGATTTACGTATAGAAAACCCAAACGAAATCCAGCACTAACACCTAAACAGAAGAAAACAGGTTACAGTGGGCTAAAGAGAACAGAGTGTCCGCAGGTCCTTAAAGAGTCTTAAAATGTAAATACAAAGCCTTAATTAACATGTCTTAAATCCACATTTAAAAGTCTTAAAAATGGAACTAAACCAACACCATAAAGAAAATTTTTATTTTATTTTCACTCCATTTTTGAAATGGTAAACCCGTGTCACTGTGTTGCACTCTGTGTGTGCGGCTCATCAGTGTTTTATAGCAGCACGGTTCACAGTAAATGCCACTCCATGTGAACTTCATCTCTGTGCTGTGAGTTTGAGTCACTTATTACGTGCATTTAGATCACATCATGCACCAGATTCACTTTGGTTTTACATTTGCGTAATATCAAACATTTTTGTGGGCAGAGGTTTATGGCATTTCACCTGATTGGTAATGAGAATAAGAAGTGAATTAAAAAAAATTTCCAACTAAATGGAGGTTTTCCTGCGGTTTTCTACCAAAATAGAAGCCACAAGGTCAAACGCATAAAAGTGAATTAAATCAGTTACTTTAAATATACTATATTGGGGTATTACTATTTGTACCCCCAAATAATAATAATTAAGTATTATTCAGTGCAATAGTAATATTATGAAGTAGCAACAAAAAAAAATACTTAAAAATAATTTTCTTCTTTACAAAAATGTATGTACATCTGTAACATTAATGTCAGGGTAATGTAACAAGTAAATTATAAAAAATCTAGTAAACTCTGAGGGGAAACACTGAGGGAGCGATGGTCTTTTTCTCTTCTGACTGCCTTAATCCATCTGTTTATTTTTTCTTGCCTCTCGTGGAAAGTCATGTAAAGGAAATACTGAATTACCTTTCTTTCAGTGTTGGAGCAAATGGTAATGCACAAAGGATATTTGTTATGGTCTCCCATATACGGTGCCCTCCAGTAATATTGGCACCCTTGGTAAATATAAGCAAAAAAGGCTGTGAAAAATTGTCTTTATTGTTTAACCTTTTGATCTTTTGTTAAAAAAATTAACACAAATACTCTGTTCTCATGGATATCAAACAATTTCAATCACAACACAGGTTTATCCACAAAAAAGATCTTTGTTAAATATAGGTGTGCAACAATTATTGGCACCCCTATGAATTCATATAAGAAAAATATATTTGAAGTATATTCCGTTTGATATGGATTATTTTTTTAGTACACTTGGGTGACTAGGAACAAGAAATTGTTCAACCATGACTTGCTGTTTCACATGGGTATAAATATGAGGTAACACAGGCCAAATTACCTTAGTCATTTATAACATGGGTAAGACCAAGGAATATAGCTGTGTGGCAAAAGGTTGTTGAGCTTTACAAAATGGGAAGTGGCTATAAGAAAATAACACAAGCCTTGAAAATGCCAATTTGCACCATCAGGGCAACAATTAAGAAGTTCCAGTCAACTGGAATAGTTATGAATCAACCTGGAATTGGACGTGGCTATATTCTCTCAGCGCACTGTGAAGAAATGTGAAATGTGAAATCTCCAGCTGGAGAACTGCAGAAGTTAATTGTGTCTTGGGGTCAGAAAGTCTCCAAAACTACAATCCGAAGTCACCTGCATCACCACAAGTTGTTTGGAAGGGTTAAAAAAAAAAAAAAAAAAGCCTCTACTCTCATCCAACTCCAGCGTCTTCAGTTTGCGAGACACTACTGGAACTTCATTTGGGATTGGGTTCTATGCTCAGCTGAAACCAAAATAGACACCAGAGGTGTCTTTGGCAATAAACACTGGAGGTGGTTTTGGTGCACACAGGGAGGTAAATGGTCTGCTTTTATCCAAAGCGCTTTATACTGTGTCTCATTCACCCAGTCACACACACACACACCAATGGTAGTAGAGCTGCCATGCAAGGCACTAACT
This sequence comes from Ictalurus furcatus, assembly GCF_023375685.1. Lineage (NCBI taxonomy): Eukaryota > Metazoa > Chordata > Actinopteri > Siluriformes > Ictaluridae > Ictalurus > Ictalurus furcatus. The sequence continues at coordinate 9,021,194 of NC_071282.1, forward strand.
TCAGTGTCTTGCCCAAGGATACTTCGGCATGTGGAGTCATGTGGGCCGGGAATCGAACCGCCAACCCTACGATTAGTGGACAACCCGCTCTACCACCCAAGTCACAGCTGCCCACAGGTAGCCATATGGAAAACTACCTCATGCCCACAGTTAAATATGGTGGTAGCTCTTTAGTGTTTTGTGGCTGTTTTTCTGCCAGAGGACCTGGACATTTTGTTAGGATACATGGCATCATGGACTTTATCAAATATCAACAGATATTACATGAAAAATGCCTCTGCTAAAAGGTTAAAATGGGCCATGGTTGGATCTTCCAACAAGACAATGATCAAAAACATACATTAAAAGCAACACAAAAATGGTTTTCTGACCATAAAATCAACGTCCTGCCATGGCCATCCCAGCCCCCTGACTTGAAACCTGTGGGGTGAACTGAAGAGGAGAGTCCACCAGCATGGACCTTGAAATTTGAAGGATCTGGAGAGATTCTGTATGGAGGAATGGTCTTGGAACCCTTGCATTATAGGAGACGACACAGAGCTGTTATCTTGGCAAAAGGAGGTAGTGCAGAGTATTGATTAAAAGGGTGCCATTAATTGCTGTACACCTGTATTTAACAAAGATGTGTGTGTGTGTGTATATATGCATGCATGTATGTATGTTTGTGTATATATTAGGGCTGCACAATTAATCGAATATTGATCGCGATTACGATTTTGACTGCCCGCGATTACATGAACATGATTGCGATATTGACATTTAAAGTTCGTCCTCTGCTCATAAACTCCACCACATATCAAATCAAGCGCTTCCTAAACTTACAGCCAGTCACCATAGACGTCAGGGATGACGTCATTTTATATGCCAAACCCAGAAACGAGTTAGGATTTTCTTCCTTCGGTTCCGTCATCCCAAATCAATGGGTTTTTAAAAAGGGATTTTGTTAAAAGCCTGAAATAAGGTCTGTGGTTAACACAAGCTCAAAATATCTTTCATGTTTTATTCTACAACGTAAAATATGCCAGTAAAACCCCACTCATGATTTAAAAAAAAAAAAAAAAAAAAAGCTTTTACGTGTATTGAAAAAGGTGGTTGCTAACTGTCACGTAATGAGGGTTTAGGATGGATGCAAGTGCAGATAAGAGGTTTACTGAAGAGAGGCAGACAAATCCAAAACGCGAGACAATAGCGTGGACGAAACCAGACAAAAGGTCAGGCGATCGGCAAATGGGCATAAACGAGGCCAAACAAGAATCAAACAATGAGGTTGAGAACAGGATCAAAACTATGAACAAAAGCTTGCTACACGGAAAACTCACGCAATACTTTGCGTAGAGCAAAAAGACACGCAGGGTTTAAGTGACGAACGTAATTAAGGGTGATCAAAAATCAACTGAGACTAATGACACAAGGGAACAACCAATGACAATACGGGGCGGAGACAGGACAGAAATCATAACAAATGTACATGTAGAAAGTCACTAAAAAACCCGGAAGCGTGCCGCGAGCTCCAGCGCTTGCGTGAGGGTAAATCGTGACACTAACATATTGCTAAATGGGACTACAGACGTTGTCGGGGACATTAAACTTCATCATGCTGAACAGGAAAAAACATTGCAGATAAACTGGTTCAGGTATGCTGTGCACAATTACTAAAAAAAAAAAAAAATAAAAAAATAAATACAACAAAAAAAAAAAAAATCCTGGATGAAGATTCATCCCCAGAGTAAATGCGTATTGTGGAAAATGTTTTTAAATCAAGTTTGGAAAAGTTGTTGGAAGTTTGGTGATGGTGACGTTGAAGTCGAGCGACTGTGGTGTAGTTTGTTTATACCTTATGGTTAGCTTTTATTTCTGGCGATTGTATTTAGGCTTCAAACTTCATAAAAGTTGCGTTCATTTGTGAAAATTAACTTAAATTTTAAAAAAATTAACGTGTTTAGTATAGTAAACTTTAGTTGATCACAGAGCTGCTTTATTTTTTTTTTTGCGCAAAAATCCAAAAGCCTGTGTGATAATCATATTGGGTTTTTGTTGAGGGAACCAGTGTGATGCTAGCTTACAGGTTCTAGTACAAAATGACATCATCCCTGCACCACTCTATTGGGTGATTTGGCTGCATCTCTCCTCCTGTAAACACTGTTATTGCCTTTTCTGCATGGGCCTGAATTGATTTCATTTGGTTGCATATTGTTATATTTGATGCATATTTTAATTTGGTTGATGGCATTTATATTTTTACTTATCCTTTATTTTGGGTACAATTTTATTTATATTTTGCTTCTACAAGATGATGCACTTTAAGGACCAGTCAAATTTTTTGCAAAGATTTGTACATTAGCAGGAATGTAGCACAGCATAGAGGTGAAAGTAGTGGTCTGTTTATTTAAATGTGAAAGTGCAATAAAAATGTTGTCCCTTAAATCAATGAATAATCGTGATCTCAATATTGATCAAAATAATTGATTATCATTTTGTCCATAATTGTCCAGCCCGTGTGTGTATGTGTGTGTGTGTGTGTGTGTGTGTGTGTGTATATATACATATATGCGCGCAAGACACACTTGTCTTTGTACTCCTCACCTGGTTGCGCCACACATGCTTGACACCATCTGAACCAAATAAGTTTATCTTGGTCTCATTAGACCACAGGACATGGTTCCAGTAATCCATGTCCTTAGTCTGCTTGTCTACAGCAAACTGTTTGCGGGCTTTCTTGTGCATCATCTTTAGAAGAGGCTTCCTTCTGGGACGACAGCCATGCAGACCAATTTGATGCATTGTGCTGCATATGGTCTGAACACTGACAGGCTGACTCCCCACCCCTTCAACCTCTGCAGCAATGCTGGCAGCACTCCTACGTTTTCCCAAAGACAACTATTTCCCCAAAGACAACCTCTGGATATGACGCTGAGCACGTGCACTCAACTTCTTTTATCGACCATGGCGAGGCCTGTTCTGAGTGGAACCTGTCCTATTAAACCGCTGTATGGTCTTGGCCACCGTGCTGCAGCTCAGTGTCAGGGTATTGGCAGGTTGCCAGCGGTTTAGACATTAATGGCTGTGTGTTTAGTTATTTTGAGGGGACATCAAATTTACACTTTTATACAAGCTGTACACTCACTACTTTACATTGTAGCAAAGTGTCATTTCTTCAGTGTTGTCACATGAAAAGATATAATCAAATATTTACAAAAATGTATAATTGATATATATATATATATATATATATTATATAAAATTAAAGTGTGATTTTTGTTTTTGTTACAAAGTAACAAAAAAAAAAAGCAGAGTGAGCATCCTCGAAGTGTGGTGATTCCATAATTTTTTGCCAGAAAATTCTATAGGGTTCACAAACCTTCAAGCATAACTGTAATTTGAATATGTAGAGAAGCAGGAGCATACTCTTTCCTTATTTCATTTATGTACTCTGTCCAAGCTGAAAGGTCTCTGGTGTCTGCCACTGAGCAGCTTCTGTTTGATTAAGACCAGCTGCTGGAACTGTCATGGCAAAATGAATGAAAGCAATCTGAGACCATTTAACTCTTACAAGTTGGCAGGTGATGAAAAAAAAAATCCAGATGGTTACCCAGCTTGGATGTAAGCTTGATATGTTCACTTGTAGTGTGTGCCATACAGGCTAACGTGTAAGCTAAGCTCTGTCAGTGACCCCAAAGTGTTAAATAAAATGTTAAATAATCTGAGGTGGTTTGGGATGCAGAATATTTGTTGTGTGAACACAAAAGTGTCTCGGTGCGCCACAGACAACAATGAAGACCGCCTGTTCAACTGTGTCATTGCCCTAGCTGAAAAAAATGCAATGATTACAAGACTGTTCGGAAATCCTACTGAATGGTAGGATTCTACACTGCAAGGCTACCACAGAATCGAAGTGTTCGATAAAGCCCATACAGGTACATCATATCGAATTCACAGGACATTTCTGCCTGAAAACGTGTGCGAATCAGAAATGATTTATGAAATTTGATCACTGACTTTTGTAGTTAAGGGTGTTAGTGAAATGTTCGACTCATTCTCACAGCTATTATTTTTTTAGGACAATATCTATAATAAGATTTTAGCACCTTGGTGAAAAAAAAACTATAATGATTAATGTTATATGACTTGTAATATAATAATATTATGTTGGGCTTTGTATAGGGTTTGGACAAGCACATAAAATGTGAATGCATACATTCAGATGTCTGGCAGCTTTGTTAAAAGTAAATATTGAACAGAATTGCTATAGTAAGTCCGTTCAGCACAAATTGTCAGAAAGCATGCAAATAAATCTTTTTGTTTGTGTGAATACTGAAAACATGAAACATTGTTAGATGAGCAAATCCTGCACAAAATGTAAACTGAGTATAGTGTTAAGTAACCAATCTATGCACCCAACAGTTAATTTGGCAGTATCTGGTAACCCAACTATCACCCTACTAATTAAATGTGATCACAAGTGTTCATTGAAGACATTTTCGAGACATAGTGGGGTGGTGCTGGCTCCAGTAACCTATAGAAAGTATGTAGAGCATGGAGCTTCCAGTATATTTTTTTCCACCAAAACTTATTTCATTGGAAGTTTAGACATTCACAAATTGACTGAACAGTAAATAAGCAATCCCTCAATGTGTTATTAGAAGAAAGACAGCAGATGGTGGATTTGGACCAAGAGGAAGCCTCCGCTAAACCTTCACTAGAGGAGTGGCTGTCCAGGAGAGAGAAGAGGGCAGCTCCGTCATCAGGAAGGTATGTACTGAATCCTTAGAAAAGCATGATGGGCAAGGTTAAGGTGATCAGAAGTAAGGGTTCAAATTGCAGGAGAAGTCCCTTTGGGTAAAAGCATTCAGAGGGGTCCCAACATTACAATTTGGCAGTAGCATTTACAATTTTGACTGGAGCTACCACAATGTGACCTGGATGTGTGTGTTATTCTTCTCATGCCACGTTCAGGTCTTTTAAATCTCTACGGAACATTAATTCGATCACGACTGGATTATGGATGTATAGTGTATGGATCAGCCAGGAAATCGTATATACGACTCTTGGACACAGTACATCATCAAGGCATACGACTGGCATTAGGAGCCTTTAGAACGTCGCAAACTCAAAGTTTGTATGTTGAAACAAATTAACTTTCGCTGGAGAACAGACGACTCAAACTAGCCCTACAATATACAACAAAGCTGAAGACCAACAAAGAAAACCCAGCTTACCATCCTGTTTTCTCAACCCTTTCTTCAAGTCTAAATGAACAAAAACCAAGCTATATCTGACCTTTTGGACTATGGCTCAAACCACATTTGCAAAATCTCAAAGTAGATCGGAGCATACTGGAACAGATGCACTTCTGTATAATCCCCCCCAGGAACTTAAAAATAAATAAATAATCATTTTAGACCTAACAAGAAACAAAAAATCTGAAATCAAGCCAAATGACTTTCAACCACAACTCCTCTACATTTTCAGAAATATATTATCACATACCCCTATATATACAGATGGATTAAAATCTGAAGACCATGTATCATCCGCATTTGTGATCAACCACCAAAAAAAGGAATATCCATCCCTAACTACAGCTCACTTTTTACAGCAGAGGCAAACATTATCGTCTTAGCACTGGACTTCATAAAGACCAATGCACCATGAACAAACTCCATGAAATCAGCCCTATTGTTGGCAAAATAAACATTTCTTTGTTTTCAAATCGTTGGGACCAGATTGTCTACACCTGCTGGCGAGTAGGTCACTCCAGGATGACCCACAAGTTTTTAATATTGGGAGAAGACTCACCAAAATGTACCTTCTGCCAGAATCCATTATTCTTGAAACGTTTTATTAGACTGTACTAGTCTTAACCCCGTGGTAAACCTTTTTTATTCAGTCAACAATCTGGAAGAAAGTTTTAACAAAGTCAAACCTAATGAAATTTTAGAGGTTTTAGGATAAACGGATTTTAAAAACCTTATATAGAGATCCTTAGACATTTCTCACCATTAAAATAGCCGTAGAACCTGGCATGACATTAAAAAACAAACATTCTTCTCATACCACAGTAATTTGCTAGCATATATATATATATATATATATATATATATATATATATATATATATATATATATATATATATATATATATATATATGAATGATGTCATGTTTTTCAGTCTTTTGCAGGAATGTCTGCAAAACAAGTTAGTCAGTTAGGTTATATCAGGTATAAACAGTTGTTCAGGTATAAACAGTTGTGCGTGTGTAACAGTTGTTCCCTAATCAGCATTTCTTTCTTTCTCTCTCTTGAAATTAATAAGACAGAAAAAAATAAATAATGCAGCTTGTCATTTTACTGAAAAACTGGTCCTGTTTTGGGAATGTTTTCGTGTGATTTGAATTACTGTTGCCACTATTCTCAGAGCTGCTGTTCAACACCACTGTTAGAATGGAACATTTAACATCACTGTGTTTATAAATAAAAGGAACAGAATTGATACCCCCTGGCAGATCAGAATTTACTTATTAATCTACAAAATACAGTATGACATTATGGTGGCAATATTAGAATGTACTAAATGTACTATGACATCATAATGTCATAGCAATATTTCATGTGTGATGTGTATCCTGGATTTCTGTACAGAATTTATACAGCAGAGTACTTTTAAAGAACAAATATAGCAGATAAAAATCTGAAAGTAAAAAAAAAAAAACTGTCTTAATACAGACTTTCAACTGGGGGCTATGACGGATCCATTAGTTTTAGCCAAACAATTTAGCCATGGCAGTTATGAGTCATTTAATGTTGACGTTCTAATAAAATGAAGTTATTAGCAAACCTCTACTATGAATGTTTTGTACCATTTCCACTACAAACCATTGAGTAAAAGTTGTTTACCAGGGAGTCAATGATCAGTTACTCAGTATAGGTTGGTATCAGACCAGTATTAGCTTGACATGCTGGGTCTTCGCCTGATTGGATTTGATGTACTTTGTAAGGTGATACATTTTTGTGTGTGTGTGAGATGTTGACACTTTTTTTTTATATACCCATCTGAAGCACATCAATAGCCAAAAGCTCATAACAGCAAACTGAACATCATAACAAAACATTTAAAACTTTTATAACTGTTAATATGTAAGTCAGTATCACGTTGAAAATATGATCAGTTCAACCCTGATTATTTACCTTTATTGTTCAAAATGTAAAAGTGTTTTAACTGTTCATTGTGATTCAAGAACATTCAAATGGCTTCACTCACATTAGTGGAAGTCATGATATGATTTTGGAAGGGTTATTAAAGTACATCCTGAATGTTTAAGCTATAATTAATGTTTTTATTTATTTATTTGGTTTGTTTATTTACCTATAGGAACTAGTTTTAAATCAGTATCATTTAAAGGACCATGAAGGTCAGTATATTGGAGACATGTTGTATGAGCACGAAATGGAATTCAACAATACTAATTTTCATAATGTCCACTCATAGGTGATTTGCAGATTAAGTATTTAGTTTTAACATGACCTGGACCTTTTTGTGTTCTAGTGTTTTAAAACTGGAAGAGGAAAAAACAGCTAAAGGTATTGAAGTTCCAACATTTCTGCTTTCCATCCCAGATCTCCCTCCATCACTTCTGCCCCTGCATTCTGGAAGATGGAGAGGCAAAGTCCATACTGACTGGGGTTAAAATCAACTTAGTGTGTAGAATATACACTTAATATGGCCAGAGGTTTGTATACACCTGACCATCACACCCCAAACTGTCCTTGAACAGCCCATTCCAAAACCAATGAAACGAATTAATGAAACAAATTAATATGGACTTAGTCCCCCTTTTGCTTCTATAACAGTCTCCAGTCTCTTTTAAAAAGGCTTTCCACTGGGTGTTGTGATGTGGCTGTGCAGATTTGTGCTCATTCAGCCATAAAAGCATTATTGAAGGGAGACTCGAAAAGGTCCGACATGTAGTCATTCCAGTTCACCCCAAAGGTGTTCGGTGGGGTTGAGGTCAGGGCTCTGTGAAGGCTATTCAAATTCTTACACGCTGACCTTGGCAAACCATGACTTTATGGATCTTGCTTTGTGCATAGAGGTGTTGTCATCCTGGAACAGGTTTGGACCCCTTGGTTCCAGTGAAGGGAAAAATTAATGCTACAGAATACAAAGACATTGACATTTTTCTGATTCCAACTTAATGCAATAGTTTGGGGAAGGCCCATTTATTGGTATTAAGGTCTGGTGTCCACATACTTTGGCCATATAGTATATGAGTTTATGTATTCTTTTATTACTCTTGTATTAAATATTGTTTTTGTTTTTAAGCAGTGTGGTTGTTTTTTAATATTATGTTGTAGTTCTGTCATTCAATGTAGTGCTAACTAGCTCTGTGGGTAAAAATGAACAAAAAAGAGTAGGGCATTTCAAAAAGTGAGTCCTTTTGCAGATATTTGTAGAACTGGGAGTGTCAGTAATAGTTTAGTAGCAGTCTAACTGCTTTTAATTTTAAAGTGCTTATTACTAGTGTGTGCTGTGCATTTATTTTACCACGCATGTCTAGTGAATGGCATTAACTGTCTTGCTCTAGGTCTCTGTCTAAAATTTAATTAATATAAAGTTATGCACAAGAGTTTGTAGTCTAGCTGCTTTCACACTTGCTAGCTTAATTGGTTATTGTTTCAAGTGTATTTGTTCAGTGGCCATTGCCAATCAATTGCTTTTATATGCCTTGTTTATCTGATGGCTCTGATTAAAAATCCAATGTAGAGGACCATTTTCAGTTTGCCCTCATTTGTTTCCTCATATTTGTTTCCTCATATATATTACAGTAGACTGGAATTTATTAGGTCCCTGTGACACTGAATAGAACAAAACAGTGGTAAATGACTTTTCACAGAGCTTCTGTATCTCCTCATAACATCTGGAGATGTTGTGCAGGCTGCTGGCAACCCACCAGAATGAATGTCTTAGCATCAGCCTACATTAGAAGACATAAGACATGCTTGTAAAACAGAAAAAAGCAAATATGCTTTCCTTTAGTAAAAATCCATGTTAAAGCCAGTGATCATCAACCTCTCAATGACCACCTTTACATGGACAGCAGTAATCTAAGATAATGTGATTAAGGTGTTTACATGAGTCGCTTTTAGAATACTCCTGTCATGTTCCCGTTTTACATGTTTTAGAACATAATTAGATTAACAGCCCGCGTCATTACGTCACCGCGCCACGCCGTCCAACATCCCTCCAGAATTTCACGTATCAACATACAGTTCGTCTTCGTTATGGTACTGTATACAGTTTTGGGTGTTTTTATTGATTTTTTTTACGAATGCTTTAAGTGCAGTTAATTATTTGTCATGCTGTACGTGCTAATAGACAACTGCTTGAAGCCGTGGGCTGCGTCCCAAACCGCATACTTACCGTCTATATCAGACGTGTCAAACTCAAGGCCCGCGGGCCACATCCGGCCTGGCGTACAATTATATCCGGCCCGTGAGATAATTTTATCTTTTTTTAATGGCCTGGCAATATGAAGTGTCAGTAACACACAAACTACAAATCCCATAATGCAGCACCACAGGCTACCTGCGGTCATTCCTGCGTCCATTGCGTCAGATCGATCAAGCGTCTGTTGATGTATTAAACCCTAGTTTCAAGTTAAGCTAGCCCTTAACAGTGGCCAAGAGAAAAGTTGATTCTGAAAACAGCCTTTCAAAACCGGTGGGAGGCTGGGTACATGTTTACTAACCTTGCTGGTAAACCTGTGTCTTTTCTTTGAGGAGCTAATGTGGCTGTAATTAAGGAATATAATCTAAAACGGCACTATGTGACAAAACATCAGGACAAGTTGAAAAACCTGAATGCAGAGCAGAAGGTCGAAGAGTTGAAGGGGAATCTGACATCACAGCGGACGTTTTTCACCAAGGCAAAATCACAAAGTGAAGCTGCTGTGAAAGCAAGTTTTATTGTGGCAGAGGAGATAGCCAAATCAGCCCGGCCATTTACCGAGGGAGATTTTCTGAATAGCTGCATGATGAAAGTGTGCGACGTCTTGTGTCCAGACAAAAAGCAGGTGTTTGCAAATGTAAGCCTTAGCAGAAATACGGTTGCTGATCGGGCTTGTGAGATGGCCACTGATTTGAAAACACAGTTGATTGAAAGAGGCAAAGACTTTGTTGCATACTCCCTTGCCGTGGATGAAAGTACTGACATGACTGATACTGCACAGCTGGCCATCATTCGTGGAGTGGACTCCAGTTTGTGCGTTACAGAGGAAATATTGTACATTAAATCGATGCACGGGACAACGACAGGAAAAGACATTTTTTGAAAACGTATGTCAAAGTGTAACCGATATGAAACTACCTTGGGACAAACTTGTTGGACTTTCAACAGATGGAGCACCGGCGATGTGCGGTGAAAAAAGTGGACTAGTGGGAAGGATGCGGTTAAAAATGCAGGAGGAGAACTGTACTGGTGAGTTGACAGCATATCATTGTATCATACACCAGGAATTGCTTTGCGGTAAAGTCGGTAAAAATGGAACATGTAATGAGCACTGTAAGGGTTAAATCACTGCCAATTTCAGTCTTTTATGAGGGAAATAGATTCTGAGTTTGGCGACTTGCCTTATCACACAGAGGTCCGGTGGCTAAGTCGGGGAAAAGTTCTCAATAGAGTTTTTGAGTTGGGCGTGGAAATCTGTCAGTTCTTGGACAGTAAAGGAAAAGGCTCCAAACTTCTGCAGGATGAAAAGTGGTAATATGAGTTGGCGTTTCTGGCTGACATAACTAGTCATCTCAGCGTCTTAAATCTTCAGCTCCAGGGACGGGACCGCATGATTACTGATATGTATGATGCAGTGAAGGCATTTCAAGTGAAGCTGTGCTTAAGGGAGACACAAATGCACTAATGCAACTTGTCTCACTTTCCCTGTTGCAAAGTAATGTTGAACCAAGTCAGCACCACGGTGTTCCCAAATGAACACTTTGCTGATAAACTGAGCGCACTTCGCACTGAGTTCACACGGCGCTTTGGTGACTTTGAAGCACAGAAAAGTAATTTCGAGCTGCTTCACAACCCATTTGCTGTCGACGTGGAAACTGCACCTGTATAGATTCAGATGGAGCTGATAGTGTAATGCTGCAGTGTAATGAGACACTAAAGACAAAGTACGACACTGTGGGGCCCGCACAGTTCACTCGCTTCATTCCTGATGCAATCCCCCAGCTCCGTCTACATGCGGCTCGAACCTTGTGCATGTTTGGTAGCACAAGCTACCTGTTCTCTGTGATGAAGACTAACAAAACATCACACAGGAGTTGTCTCACTGATGAACACCTGCAGTCCATCCTGAGAATCTCCACAACACAGAACCTTACCCCAAACATAAACGAACTTGTTGCCAAGAAAAGATGCCAAGCATCCAGCTCTGACAAAATGGCATAAGTGCAAAGAAAATTAAATGTTTTTATTTGTTATTATTTTAACTTTTACTTAAAAGCACAATTTTTATTTATATTTTCAGGTTTTTTTGCAGCATGTTCATATTTTGAATTTGTATAATTTTGACAGTAGATATTTTTATGGAGAGCAATATTTTTTAAGTTATTTAAAGTTTATTTATTTTGGAATAATACTGTATCCGGTCTGTTTCGATTCATATTTATGTTCAAAAAATGTTAAGTTTTAGTCTGTTCAATAAATGTTTATCCTGTTCAGCCTGCGACCTAAAGTGTGATTTGAGTTTTGGCCCCCTGTGTGATTGAGTTTGACACCCCTGGTCTATATAGGTTTGGGACGCAGCCGAACTCTCTTGTTCGCCGTAAAATGTAAAACTGCCGTGTGTGATCGTGTCCTGTCGCAAAATGCGGTGAAAACTCTCACACGACGTTCGTAATGTGATTAAGGTGTTTACATGTCTGTAATACATGTCCATAATGCGACTAAAATAGCAGTACTCCACCTGTCTTAATTCGATTATTGCTTACTTCGAGAATGACCTTAATTAGATTAAGGTAATTAAAAATTGCTGTTTACATGGTAGTTTCTTAATCAAAGTATGGTCTTAATCGGGTTAAGAGTGGATTATTGTCCATGTAAACGCACTGACTGCAACAGAGCTTATGATGTTGATTGATTACAGGTATGTATTTAGGGTTAGAAGTGGATTATGAAGTCGGATAAACGGTATAATTTCTAATCAATTGTTATTCAAACTTATGTATTTATGTACCTTGTGAATGATTGTGTACTTTTTGTTTTTAATGAGTAGTTTGTGATATTTTACAACTATTTCAAAAAGCATTCCAGGGTGCCTTTACTGTCAGGCAATAATTCAGTCAATAACAACAACCAATTAACACCAGTTTAATTCAGTTGTTTACATGGTATTTACTTGTAACATCACATTTTTGCACACTGTAGTTCTAAGATTGTTATTATATCAATACACTTTACATACATCAGATGTACATGGTGTAACAATACTGTCATATTATGTGATTTATATTAACTTGGTGACCATATGATGACATCTTTGTTAAAGATACTATAAATTTAAATCTATAGAACTTTAGCTTACACTTGCAGTTAAAAATATAGGTTAAAAAGTATGAACAAATTAGTCAGCGCATTTTATATTTTTAACTAAAGATTTATCTCCCAACACCCGTCTCACCTGTATAATTAAAGTATATGCATTGTTAAATAATATTACTCACATTGATGAGTAAGAACATTATTATTATTATTATTATTATTATCAAATTTTTGGAATTGAATTGTTTTTGATGCCCTGACATATATTTTTTAAGTGTTTTAAATATAACTGTACTTCACAGTAATTTGTCATACAAGTTTGCATATTTTAAATACAAATGCTAATTCTGACAAACATCACAATACATTATATTGGTCAGTGCAGCTGCAAATATTTTGATTGCATCAATAAATAATACCTCAGTAGTATAGTATTATCAGTATGTGGAGAACATCAAATGGAATTTATGGGTTGCTGACATGACTGATTTGGTTTTAGTTAGCACTGAGCTAAAAGACCTATTGTTTGCACCTCAAATGTTAGGGTAGAATTAATTCCAGCAAGTAACTTGAAAATATTTTGAATAGTGTCATAAATATTACATCAGAATTGGTCATTACAACCAGGAGTTGCACCTAAATTTGAGAACTGTATTTGATAATACAGTGTATATAAAAAAGTATACACACCCCTGTTAAAATGGCAGGTTTTTTTTGCTGTAAAATATGAAAATTAAAATCATGTCAGAACCTTTTTCAACTTTTATTATTTATTTATTTTTTTTTTTATGAAATTGCAACATGTAAATATCATGTAACAAACAGCCAGAAATGTTTTATGGGAAGAAAAGAAAAACAAAAAGCTTCCAACACCCAGTTTGCATAAGTGTGCTCACCCTTTAATAATTGGGATTGTGGCAGTGTTCAGAATCAACCAGTCACATTCAAACTGATATTGGATACTAATTAGTATAGTATTAATACACCTGCCATCAATTAAAATGACTGATTAACTCCAAATAAAGTACATCTGTTTTTATAGGATTTTGACATCTAACTGGAAAACCTATGTGGCTCAAAGAGCTTACAAAGCAGGTATGTTGAAAAATATCAGGAGAGGGTTACAAAAAAAATTCCAAGGCATTGGATATACTATGGAACACTTTTAAGACAGTAATCAACAAGTGGAGAAAATATGGCATGACAATGACATTTTAAGAACAGGACGTCCCTCTAAAATTGATGAAAAGACCAGGAGAAAACTGATCAGGGAGCCTGCCAAGAGGCCTATAGTTGCTACTGGTTACTCCTTACATGTGACAGCAATCTCCATAATTGTTCATATGTCTGGGCTACAGGATAGGGTGGCAAGGCCTTTTTAAGCAAAAATAAATAAATAAAATAATTTAAGAGCGGCTAAAAAACAGCATATCACCAAAAGGACACGATCCTCATGGTGAAGCACAAGGGTGGCAGCATCATGCTTTAGGGCTGCTTTTCATCAGCTGGAACTGGGGCTTTAATCAGGATTGCATGTATAATGAATAGCTCCAAATACCAGTCAATATTGGCTCAAATCCTTAAGGCTTCTGCTAAAACCCTTACAAATGAAGAGGAATTTCACCTTTCAGCATGATAATGACCTGAAGCACACGTCCAAATCAACAAAGGAATGGCTTCACCAGCATGACACCAGCATGACTTCTAATGTAGTCCAGATCTAAATCCAATCAAAAGTCTGTGGGGTGACCTGAAGAGGGCTGCAGACAGGAGATGCCCATACAATTTGACAGAGTTAGAATGCTTTTGCAAGGAAGAATGGCAAAATATTGCTGTCAGGATGTGCCAAACTGCTTGACCCTTACCCTAAAAGACTGAATGGTGTGAAAACATCTAAAGGTGCTTCAACCCAGTATTAGTTTAGGTGTGCACACTTATGCAGCCAGATTATTGTAATTTCTTTGTCATTTATTACCCCTAAAATGATTCTTATTATTTTTCACTTTAATTAATAGGTTAAAATTTCACTATGAAGGTAGAAAAGGTTCTGACATCATTTAGCTTGATTTAATCAAAAAACCTGCCATTTTGACAGGTGTGTAGACTTTTTATATCCACTGTATGCTGCAGATCATATAGCCTGTTTTAATTCATACTGCATTATTATAATCATTCCAGTGTTATATTTGTTTCTCACAGTTATTTCTCAGGGTTACAGTCAATATATTCATAATAATTAACACAGATTTGTATTTATGATCACAGTCCCTGAACACCCATGACTACACAAGACAAACTATATCACTCAAGTAAGCACCAACTAGACATGAATTCTAGCATTTGGGGAACAACTCATGCCAAACATTATATTTTTAAAATAAAATTTTGCTGGCTAATCTGTGAATCTAGATTTGTAACATATCACACTAGTATGTTCAATTTTACAAACACTACACTGCAAGTTTCCATAGTGTTGCAATGAACCAAAATGAACATTGCTCAATGATTCACAGGTCAAACCCAAACCAAGCTAGAGGTTGGAACTAGGAATTTAAAAGTCTTCTGTGAGCCACTCAGAGGAGGTACCTTCACTAAAGACCTCACTAGTATTTCTGTATGCCGTACCTGAGCTTCACAGTATAGCTTAGAAATGTTACTTTTTTTCCCCCTTAAGTTTTATGCCGTGCTACGATTATGAACACTCCATAACTGACTTCTATAACTCAGCCATCTGAGAAATATAAGAAAAGTACACTTACACATTTTATTTGAGAGTGACAGATGAAGACATGCTTCAATTATGACTGAATCTATAATGACTTTTATGAATGAAAAAAAGTCTTGTTTTTATTAAATCACAGGCAATTTTCAATAAGTTACTAAGTTATTGAACCTATGATTGAAGACAAATATAGTCCCCTCTGAAAGTGTTGGAAAGGCAAGGCCAATTATTTTGTTTTTGCTATACACTGAAGACATTGGGGTTTGAGCTCAAAAGATGAGACAATAGAACAGAATTTCAGCTTTCATTTCCTAATATTTATGTATAGATGTGTTAAACAACTTGGAACATGGCACCTTTGGTGGCAGACCAAACAACTTTCAAGTGATCAAAAATATTGGAACATGTGAGTGATAGGTTCTTCTGTTGCCCAGGTGTGCCCTTTTAGATTTTAATCTTTACAAACTAAAGATTAAAATACTTCGTCTAATGCTTTAATTATAATACGATGTCCAAGAGTTCAAGCACAATTATAATGACACATAGAGGTGAATGCGATTGTCTTTTTAAACAGATAAGTAGCCTAATGTGCACATTATAAATTCATAATTGTTCTGAATTATTTTTAAATTGTGTTTAATTTCTTTATTCAAAATTATACAGTTATTCATAAACTAACTCACAATCATGACATACTAAAATATTGCCCATTTAAGTAGCTCAATGTAGTCAGCTGCTTTTTGTTAGTTACTTATAGTGTAGCTAACTACTTTTTTTTTTTTTTTAATTGTAGCTTGACTGTAGCTTAACTACTTCAAACTATGAGTAGCTTGTAGCTTGAAAGGCTACAGTTTCAAAGTAGCTTCCCCAACACTGGTCTACTCTTGGTTTGAGCCCTGGGCTTTGCCTGTGAAGACTGCATTTGTTAAAAAGGATAAACCAACATGAAGACCAGAGAGCTGTGGAGGTTGCATTGCCATTGTAATACTTTCAGAGGGGACTGTATAAGAACATACATTATTGTGTGTGTGTGTGTGTTTTAGAAAACCAAAACGATTGACGTATGATGTCAAGCCTACTTTGGATTCATACATACATACATTCATTTATTCGTGCATTTCAATTTGTTTCAGATAGAGTAGTATTAAGTAGTATTTCATCACTACATTCTATTACTAAGTATATAGCTCAAATCATCTTTTTTAGTCAACAGAATAAATACCATTGGTTAGTTCAACAAGGATCCATTAAGAAAGCAGAAAAAAAGCATATTAGTAAGTAGTGAAGCTATAATCAGCAATGAATTATAAATACTATTTATAATTTAAATACATAATATGTTTTACTGTTTGTATCTATGGTCTGCACTAATGCTACATTCAGTGATGTAAATCTCAGACCTCATAGCTTCAAAGATGAAATATTTCAATGAGTAATAAAATTTTATATTTAACTACAATTTGACTTTATGCATTTCATTTACATTATTCTGGTATGATTCAGAAATGTTTCTGAAAACAAACAAAAGTGACTGGAAGAACTGTTTACATAGGACTGGAAGATCTTAATTTAGTGCATTTTAATGTTTATTCTGACTATAAATATGAGAATAAAAATTCTAATTATTTATGCGAACATTGCAAAGTGCAGTTGAATGAGCAACTTCAGAATGGTGCAGTTTTACAAACATAATTCCAAATATTATGATTTGTGTATAATATAAAGCACTTTTTTCTAATACAGTGTAGTTATTTAAGAATTACATAATGCTTCAAGTAAAGTAAAACACACAGTATGATTACTATTTACTAATATTTATGGTTTATTTAACTATATTATAGTTTTCCCCTCATTATATGTTGCTTGTAATGTGCCTTTAACCTTTCATGCCAAGCATAAATGATACAAAATAAAACAATATTAGTATGTGTCGAAAAAACCTGAGAAGCAATAATGGAGAAATAATTTTGGTCAAGAAAAAGAAGACTGCATATGTAAGGATGTGATGCATTGTGAATGGCCAAATTTATATTTAAAATCAAAATAGGGTAATATCATTACACCCTATTACATCTTTATATATACCAAATTAAATATTTAGTAAATTTTTGTAAAATGATTTCTCGCAATATTTGCATTTTATTGCAAAACTTTTGTTTCCTTGTGTTCTTTTCAACAGTTTATGTTTTAGTTTACATTTGATTACATTAGATTTTGGAATTGAGTCATGCATTTGTTTGTGCAGCAACTCTGAGCGATTTATTTGTTGTTTCCTAGTATTTTCTTAATTGATTTCTATAGTCCTCCTTTGTGTATTTTATATTTACTGATTTTGACCTCTGGGTGTGGTTTAACTTGGATGGATCTACCCTTGCTAACCCTGCCTGCCAGTACAATGACCTGAACTCTGGATGATGATCAGGGTTTTTGGAAAAGCTCAATGAGATTCTGCAAATCCATGCTAATCCATCCAACTGCTTCTTTTTGTTTACTACAAAACCATGTGTTACTTCAAACATGTTTAAGCAACATATAGTTATTGTATCTGTACCATGATGAAATAAAACACACGTTTTAAAATGACTGTAACTATTTGCATTAATATTTACTATTTATTTTATTTATGACAAAATAAGTTAAGGGCCTAAAGGCTACACAAAGCCCACAGTTAACCTTGTATCTCTTTCTTTACACCAGTGTCAGTATGTTAGCTGCAAAAATTTTAAATATGAAGGGGAGCATAGAAATGGATATTCTAGATTTACTGACGTGAATGCACAGAGATGGGGAGGTTGACTCACTCACTTCATCCCTCGTCGAAGCATCTGATTAGCTGCAATAAGCATGACGCTGATGATGAATGCAATGGCGAAGGCACAAATCAAGCTCTTTCGCACACATGTGTGCTTGACTTGTTGCATGGGGCTTGCTATGAGGACAAAGAGAGATAGTGTGAGATCAAATATTTAAACCCTAAGCATTATTCCATACACAGATCTATCTCAGAATATCTCAGAATCAGCTTTATTGGCCAAGTATGCCTGAGCACACAAGAATTTGAAGGCACCAATGATAAAACGATCAGAGTCACATTGTGCTTGAATTTCAGAATTTGAATTTAAAAATTCAGAGCCTTCTTATGTCATAATAGTTGAGAACAGAGAAAATCTTGATATGTTCACTAGACCCATTCATAGTCTTTATGAAGACAGCAAAAGTTGTCAGCCATTATTGTTTACATTGTGTTAATTGAAGCACGAAAAAATGCTTGCGCGGAATCTGAGCTCTCTTTTGTGGGTATTCAGTAATACAGTGATGAACTTATGCAAATTTATTCAACTGAGCATCATCAACATCACTTAAATACTGAAAACTCAAAGAAGATACATTGTGCATCAATCTCAACTTGAATATTATTAATTAATAATTATTAATATTAACATTAATTATTATTATTATTATTATTATTATTATTATATTAATATTAGAGCAATTACTAATGAGATATGTTGAAGAAATTTGACAGTAAGTTAACAATGAAATTCACTCAGCTGGGCGTCTGCCATTACTCAAAGCCTATTGGCTGATTTCGGTCATGTGACTGGACTATGATCATTTTGGCTTTGTTTTAAATAGAAAATTCTGTGACCCTGATCTTTCTATCATCCAAATACATTTATGAGATCATTCTTCAATGCTCAATCAACAGCCGTGGATGCACAACTCCAAAAATACAGTTTTGTGACTCTAATCGTTTTTTCATTGTAGTCTTCATTTGTTGCTGGTTTAAAGTGTTCCTACAGTGCACACTTACACATACAAGCACTACACTACAGTGCTGGACAGGATATAGCGTAATACTGTACAAAAACCTAAAGACAGCTACCCCATTACCATTTACAGTGTAAACATAACACAAACTAAATGACCACTCACACAGAACAGTTATCACATTGGCATATGACAGTAAAATGATATTACTGTGCAGTGATTATCCAATTTGTTAGAAAAAGTATATGTATTGCATAGTAAATAAGTATATTACACATGCTATTGGTATTGCACATGAGTATGATATTGCAAAAAAAGAGAAAAAAGGTGTAGTGTAACTATTAAAAATCAAGTATGAATTGAAGTTTATGGGAGGGTGTTTATAATCTTTGTAGCTGCTGGGAAAAATACTTTATTGTCTGGACATTCTTGTCCTGATTAGTCTGTAGCACCTGCGAGAGGGTAGGAGTCTGAACAGGCTACAACCCCTGGCAAAAATGATGGAATCACCAGACTTAGAGGATGCTCATCCAGCTTTTTTACTTTGTAGCAAATAAACAAATCACAGATATGACACAAAACAATTTTTGTTTAACACCTGAACATTCTGGCTTCGTGAAACATACCTCAACAAATTAAATTAAATTATTTTAATTAATGCCATTTTTCCCCAGATCAAGTACAGGAAAAAAAATATAGAATCACTCAATGTTGAGGGAAAAATATGGAATCATCAACAAAAACGTCACAATTAGGACTTTGCTGCTACTCTTCTGGCTTTTATGACAACCTGAATTCAGCAATAAACAACAATACAGTATTCTCCATCAAGCTGGTTCCAACTTTCTCAAATAGCAGTTGACAGATCAGTTTTGCAGGATGGAGCCTTGTCATGGACCAGTTTTATTTTTTTTATTTCCACCAAAAATTTTCACTCGCACTGAGATCCGGACTGTTTGCTGGCCATGTCATTGAGTTGATATGCCTTTCCTGAAGAAAAGCGTTAACACTCTTTGCTCTGTGGCAAGATCCATTATCATCCTGAAAAATGACTTCATCATCATTAAAACCTATTTTCTATTGATGGAATGAGAAAAGTGTCCAAAATTTCAATGTACACCTGTGCATTGATTGTTGAGGTCTCCCCTGGTTCTTTACCTGATATGCAACCCCATATCATAAATGAGTGGGGGAGTTGTTTTTTTTTTTTCTTCAGACAGTCATCTTTATATGTTGCATTAGAATAGCACCAGACAAAAGTTCCAGCATCATCTCCTTGGCCAATGCAGATTTGTGATTCATCACTGAATATCTCTTTCATCCAATCATCCACACTCCATGATTGCTTCTCTTTAGCCCATTGTAATCTTGTTTTCTTCTGTTTAGTTGTAAATGCTGGTTTTTGTTTGGCTTTTGTATACGTAAATCCCATTTCATTCAGCCGATTTCTTATGGTTCTGTCACAAACATTGACTCCTGTTTCCACCCATTTGTTTATCGTTTGTTTTCTTGTGCATTTTCTGTTTCCAGGGCATATTGCTTTGAGTTTTCTATGCTTTGATGTCTTCCTTGGTATACTGGTATGTTTTCCTTTTATAACCTTCCCATTTTGTTTATACTTGCATCAAATTTTAGACACAACTGACTGGGAACAACCAACATCTTTTGCCACACTCCATTTTGGATTTCCTTCTTGAAGGAGTTTTATAATCCTTTTCATTGTTTCAATTGACAACTCTCTTGTTGGGGCCATGTTTCCTTTCAAAAAGTTCAAGGTTAAGGTCTATTAGCACTCTTTTAAGGTCTGTAAGCACTCTCTTTTAACTGCAGACTAATTAGCATTTTTAGACTTGTGCTGGTATTTGTTTTAGAAATGCAAATTACAAGGTGATTCCATGTTTTTTTCCTCTACTTGATCTGAAAAAAAAAAAAGCCATTAATTAAAACTATTTAATTTGTTTGAGGCATGTTTCATGAAGCCAGAAAGGTGATTCCATAATTTTTCTCTCAACATTGAGTGATTCCATAATTTTTTCCTCTACCTTATCTGGAAAGAAATACGCCATTAATTTAAATAATTTAATTTAACTTGTATGAGGTATGTTTCACAAAGCCAGAATATTCAGCTATTAAACCAAAATTGTTTTGGGTCATATCCGTGATTTGTTAATTTGCTACAAAGTAAGAAAGCTGGGTAAACATCCTCTAAGTGTGGTGATTCCATCAATTTTGCCAGTGGTTGTATGTGCAGGGTGTGAGGGGTCCCTTATGATTCACCCAGCCTGTTTCCTGACACGGGATGTGTACAGGTCCTGGAGGGAGGGCAGGTTGGCACCAATGATTTGCTCTGTGTACCTTACTACCCTTTGAAGTCTGCGCTTGTCCAGTTCAGTGGCAGAGATGAACTAGACAGTAACTGATGAACACAATATGGACTCAATTGTAGCCCTGTAGAATTGGCACAGCAGCTCCTTGGGCAGGTTGTGCTTCCTCAGTTGGCAGAAAAAGGACATCCTCTGCTGTACTTTCTTGGCAATGGCAGCAATGTTCCACTCCCACTTCAAGTCCTTGTAGATGGTAGTGTTGAGAAACTTGAAGGATTCAGTGGGATCATGAGTGGAGGCAGAGGAATAGGGTCTTTTTAAAAGTTCACTGTCTTGCTGGTGTTTAGTTCCAGGTTGTTGTGTCTGTGGCACAGGGCTAGCCGCTCCACCTCCTGCCTGTATGCAGACTCATCGCCATCCTGAATGAGGCCGCTGACTGTGGTGTCATCAGCAAATTTCAGGATCTTGACAGATGAGTCCCAGGAAGTGCAGTCATTTATGGAGATGGAGAAGAGCAGAGGGGAGAGCATGCATTCCTGGGGGTTACTGGTGCTGAAGGTGCAATTGCTGGATGTAATTTCTCCCAGTTTCACCTGCTGCTCTCTGTTGGTGAGGAAGCCTGTGATCCAGTTGCAGGTGGGTGTTGGCAGAGAGAGCTGGCTGAGTTCAGGGTGAAGGATGCCTGGAATGATTATATTAAATGTTGAGCTGAAGTCCACAAAAATTTGTAAATAGGTCCCTGGGGAGTCAAGGTGTGACATATCCCCATGTTGACTGCATCTTCCACCTACTTGACCTTTAGGCAAACAGGAAGGGATCCAGCAGTGAGCATGTGATGTCCTTCAGGTATGCCAGCAACAACCTCTCGAAGCATTTCATTGCTACAGGTCCAGGGAAACTCCTCTGTAGTCATTCAGTCCTGAGATGCAGGCTTTTTTTTGGAATTGGGATTATGGTGGAGTGCTTGAAGCATGATGGAACCACACTCAGTTCCAGTGATTTGATAATCTGTGTAAAAATGGGGGCTAGCTGGTCCACACAGATTTCAGGCAGCAGGGAGACGCCTGGTCGGGGCTGAGGGTCTTCCTGGTCATTTGTGCTTTGAAGCATTACATGTTCTTCACAGATTGTTATAGCTGTTTGGAGGGCAGGGGGGTGGGTGAGGGCAGGGGGAAAGCTTGATAGGCTTCTCAAACCTGCAGTAGAAAATGTTCAGGTCTTTTGTAGGGTGTTGTCCGAGTGGGAGATTGGTGTTTTCCCGAGATTGGGAGATTGGGAGATTAGTTGGTGAGGAATTGCAGGCCTCTCCACACTGATGCTGGGTTGTTAGCTGATAGTATTTCAGCATATTTTTAGCTGTTCTGATCTCCTTTATCAGTGTGTTTCTGGCTTTGTTGTATTGTGTCCTGTCTCCAGAAAAATAAGAAGCCTTCATTTGTCACATATACATTTTTTTTTTGCACATCCCAGCTTGTTATGAAGTGGCATCAGAGCACGGCGTCAGCCATGATATGGCACCCCTGGAGCAGATAGGGTTAAGGGCCTTGCTCAAGGGCCCAACTTGGTGACAGCTTGGTGGTGCTGGGGCTTGAGTCCCCAACCTTCTGATCAGTAACCCAGAGCCTTAACCATTCAGCATATCTGGCAGACATCTCATCATGGATAGCAGTTCATCAGATGAAACTTAATCCCAGCAAAACTGAACTGCTGTTCATCCCAGGTGATTCATCTCCATGTCAGAATCATGTGATCTCCGTGAACAACTCTCTGATCCCACCTTCAGTTACTGCATGCAACCTTGAGGTATCCATGAACAATCAATTGTCCTTTTCCTCTCACATTGCTAATCTGACATGCTCATGTTGATTTCTCCTTTACAACATCAGAAGGATTCGTCCATTTCTATCCATACAGGCAACTCAGGTGCTGGTTCAGTCTCTTGTCATTTCAGGACTGGACTACTGCAACTCACTCCTGGCAGGTCTGCCTCTGAGCAGCATTCAACCTCTGCAACTGATACAGTTGCTCGACTTGTTTTCAACCTTCCTAAATTTTCCCACACCACCCCATTGCTACGCTCCCTTCACTAGCTTTGTGTAGCTACCCGCATAAGATTTAAAACACTGATGCCTGCCTACAAAGCCAAAAATGGACCAGCACCAACTTACCTCAAATCACTAACCACACCCCGCACTGCACCACTCCCCCTCCAATCCGCTAGCATCGCTAGACTGGTGCTACCATCTCTCAGGGTATAAGGAAGGCATGGATCAAGACTTTTCTCTGTTTTGGCCCCTAGGTGGTGGACTGAACTTCCCCTAGATGTCCGAAAAGCTGAAACACTGGCAGACGTCAAACGACGTCTAAAGACCTACCTGTTCCTAAAGTACTTAAATTTGCACTGTCCATTTAAAAAAAAAATGCTGTGTTGTCTGTGTGTTGTTCTTATATTACCTCCCAACAGAGTTTATGACTGATTCTTAGTCTGTGACCTAGTGAACCAGTATCGGAATGTATTTATTGATAGAGACTTCAAAGCACTTCTGTAAGACGCTCTGGATAATGACGTGTGCCAAATGACATAAATGTATGTACCCTGTATCCTATATATACTCATCAGCCTTAACTTTAAAGTCACTGACAGGTGACATGAATAACATTGATTATCTCATTACAGTGGCACATGTCAAGGTGTGGGATATTAGGCAGCAAGTGAACAGTCAGTTCTCAAAGCTGTTGTGTTGGAAGCAGGAAAAATGGGCAAGTGTAAGGACAAGGGCCAAATTGTCATGGCTGAAGGACTAGGTCAGAGCATCTCTAAAATGGCAGGTCCTGTTAGGTGTTCCCAGTATGCAGTGGTTTGTACCTACCAAAAGCATCCAAGGAAGGACAACCAGTGACAGGGTCATGGATGTCCAAGGCTCATTGATGCACATGGGGAGCAAAGACTAGCCCATCTGGTTTGATCCCACATAAGAGCTACTGCAGCACAAATTACGAAAAAAGTTACTGCTGGCTATGATAAAAAGGTGTCAGAACACCCAGTGCACCGTAGCTTGCTGTGTATGGGGCTGCATAGCTGCAGACCAGTCAGAGTGCCCATGCTGCTGCTTGTCCACAGCTGAAAGCACCTACAATGGGAATGTAAGCATCAGAACTGGACCATGGAGCAATGGAGGAAGGTGGCCTGGCCTGATGAATCACAGTTTCTTTTAAATCATGTGGATGGCCAGATGCGTGTGTATCACTTACCTGGGAAAGCGATAACACCAGGATGCACTATGGGAAGAAGGCAAGCCGGCAGAGGCAGTGTGATGCTCTGGGCAATGTTCTGCTGGGAAACCTTGGGTCCTGGCATTCACATAGATGTTACTTTGACATGTACCACCTACCTAAACATTGTTGCAGACCAAGCAGACCCCTTCATGGTAACGGTGTTCACTAATGGCAGTGGCCTCTTTCAGCAGGATAATGCGCCCTGCCACACTGCATAAATTGTTCAGGAATGGTTTGAGAAACATAGCAAAGAGTTCAAGGTGTTGACATGGCCTCCAAATTTCCCAGATTTGACATGGTTCCCAGATTTCCCAAATGACATGGCCTTCAAATTTCCTCAATCTGATCGAGTACATCTGCTGGACAAACAAGTCTGTTCTTTGGAGGCTCCACCTCACATCTTACAGGACTTAAAGGATCTGCTGCTAACATACTGGTGCCAGATACCACAGCACACCTGTAGAGGTCTTGTGGAGTCCATGCCTTCATGGGTGACAGCTGTTTTAGTGGCACAAGGTGGACCTACACAATATTAGGAAGGTGGTTTTAATGTTATGGCTGATATATATTTTGCTATACACTGAAGATAGTTGATATCAAAATATGTGTTAAACAACTTAGAAAATGGCACCCTTTGTTTGAAACCACCCAATTTTTAACAAATGCGGTCTTCACAGGCAAAACCCAGGGCCCAAACCAAGAGTCAACATTCAACCAACATGAACACCAGAGAGCTGTCTATGGGAGAAAAACAAGCCATTTTGAAGCTGAGAACAAAGGGGAAATCTATCAGAGTCATTGCACATGCATTGTGTATAGCCAATACAACAATTCAAAATGTCCTGAAAAAGAAAGAAACCAGTGATGACCAGACATCGAACAGGTCAGCCAAGGAAAACAATACCAGTTGATGACAGAAACACTGTGAGAGCTGTTAAAATACCCAAAACAACAGCCAGTGACATCACCAACTACCTCCACAGGGCAGGGGTGAAGATATCACAATCCACTGTTTGAAGAAGACTTTGTGAGCAGAAATATAGAGGCCATAACACATCTAGATGTAAATATCAGGAAATGAAAGCTGAAATTCTGATCTATCATCTCATATTCAAATTGGCCTTGCCATTCCAATTTAAACATAAAATATAAATTTGTTCAAAACTATCTGTTTGACTGGAAACTTTTTGTATTATGCTGAATTTTTAACACTATATGGCCAATGTCAGAGATTTCCCCTCGTGCCAAGTAAGCAGCGCGCTCAGCAGCCTGAAGCGCGACAGCACGCACTTCTAGGCTGTTGACATTAACTTTGTTTACTGTTACACGTGTGTTTTGTTTTGGTGTCTGTCCTGTCTCCGCCCCTGTTACGTTATTGGCTATCTCCTAATGTGTCTCAGCTGTTTGTTCTACCTTTGATTACATTTAGTATTTAAACCCCTTGTGTGACTTTGTTTGGGGCGAAGTATTGTGTGTTCAGTGTTTTTCCCCTGACCTGTACCTAGCCTATTATCTTCATGTTTCTTGTTTCATGGTTTTGATCCTGTTTTGTCCTCATGTTTATTGATTCTCATTTCACCTCATTTATCCTGTTTGCCATTCACCTGACCATTTGCTTGTTTTTTGACCACACTTGTGCTTGCATTTTGGATTTGTCTGCCTGCCTCTCTTAATAAAAGCTCTTAACTGCACTTGCGTCTGTCTCTAATTCCAATACGTGACAGCCAAAAGCATACAAAGACATTCTGTGCTTCCAAATTTGTGCCCACATATGGGTGTGATGACCATGTTAAAATTACAGGTTTTTGTGATGTACAGTAAAATTAATTAATTAATGTCAGATAATTTTATACCTTTAATATGATGTGGCAACCAACAATTCAATTCAATTTGTATAGTGCTTTTAACAATGGTCACAAAGCAGCTTTATGGAAATATATAATTCTGGATATATATATGACACCACAGTAACATTACCAAGAACAGGACACCCCTCTATGTTTGTTAAAAGAACAAGAAGAAATCTTATCAGGAAGGCTGCCAACAGACAGATGACAACATGAAAGGTGGTGCAAGAATATTTGGCAAGTACTGGTCAACCCCTGCATGTAACAACAATCTCTCGTATTGTTCACATTTCTGGGGTATGGGATAGGTGTAATGGGGGACTGGCCCATAGGCAGGCTCAAACCCCAGTCATGGCATTCTAAAGAAAAGAGTGATACGCACTGTGCCACAAACTGAGGCCCACGTGCAGAGCCAACTAAAAACTTATGTGCACACGGTGATAACCAAGGGGCCTGGAGAAGTGGGGTAGGCCTTGGGAAGCAAACTTAGGGAAGAATATGTCTGAAGAGCGGAAAATAAAGGGTCACCCAACACTGGGTTTGCACCCCTAGGGTTGGAAGTTTGATGTCTCGGAACAGAAACTAAACTGCAGCTGTAACACCCACCTGCAATCCAAATGTAAACTAAATAGAATTTCAGAGAATAAAACTTTTGTTTTTGTATTTTAAATGTTTGGTGGTCTGACTTAAGAACAGAGGTTTAACAGTGGCTCCATCAATGTTGCAGAATCATGAATGTCCAGTAGATGGCAGAATAACGTGTATAAGAATTCCTTAGCACAGAAGCGATTTATTAGCAGTGGAGCGCTCAGTGGCATAACCCAACCCCAGTAACATTTTGTAACAGTATTGGTGTTCCGAATAAATATTTAGTCTGTAATAATAAACCAGATAAATACTAAAAGCCCCCCTCTGTTGCACAAGTTGGTAACGCTCAACTATTGCCTCGCAACACAATGCTTGATTACTGCCTTTTGTCTGGGAGAGTGCAGGTAACTTTGAATGTGAAGAGAAGTGCTGCCCAACAGACTATTTTACATTGCTGGTCAGAGAGGGACAGTAAAAAAATTAAACATGTTCTCAGAAGGAGGTAGGAGAAGTGTAATGGTGTAATCTAGCTAATCACACTCCACATATATTCTAGCTAATTAATTTTAGCTAACTAGCTAATTCATTGCAATTATATAGCCATATGTATCAATGTAAAGATCAATGTACTGCTCATTTATGATTTGGCAACACTGATGGAACCACGCTGTTCAACCTCTGTTTTTAGATCACCCAACATTTTAAAATACGAAAACGAAAGATTTATTCTCTGATATTCTGTTTAGTTTTCATTCGTATTGCAGGTGGACGTTATAGTTGCAGTTTAGTTTTTGTTTATTTGGAAATACATTTTTATTTCAGTTAATGAAAATGTTTTTTCATTGATAGTTTTAGTTTTTGTCATAGTTTTCATTAACGATAATAACCTTGGTCAGAGAGGGAGAGTTAAAAAATATAAAAACATGTACTCTGAAGGAGGTAGGATAATATGGTGTAATCTATTTTCACCAAGACATGTTTCAACGTACGAATTGAATACCAGACATTCTCCTTTAGGATTTTCTGGTACAGAGTAGAATTCATGTTTTCCTAAATTACTGCAAGTTGCCCAGGTGCTGAAGCAACAAAGCATCCCCACACCATCACACTTCCACCACCATGCTTGATTGTAGGTTTGATGTTCTTTTTGTGGAATTCTGTGTTTGGTTTATGCCAGATGTAACGGGACCCCTGTCTTACAAACAGTTCTACTTTTGACTCATCAGTCCACAGAACAAAAGTTTGAGGATCATTAAGGTGTGTTTTGACAAAATTCAGGTGAACCTTAATATTCTTCTGTGTTATCAGTAGTTTTCACCTTGCCACTCCTCCATAGATGCCATTTTTGCCCAGTGTCTTTCTGATAGTGGAGTCATGAACAGTGACTTTTATTGATGCCAGAGAGGCCTGTAGGTCCTTTGATGTTGTCCTTGGGTCTTTTGTGACTCCCTGGATGAGTAGCTGCTGTGCTCTTGGAGGAATTTTGGAAGGTCAGCCACTTTAGGGAAGGTTCACTACTGTGGTGAGTTTTTCCATTTGGAGATAATGGCTCTCACTCTGGTTCTTTGGAGTCCCAGAGCCATTGAAATAGCTTTGTAACCCTTACTAGACTGTTGTATTTCAATCACCTTCTTCTTCATCATTTCTGGAATTTCTTTGAATTTTAGTGTGCTACTAGATAAGACCAGTAAAGATGATTTTAAAAACTATAATAACCCTGATCCAAACCCACCTAAATCACTCCAAATCAAGTGGAAAAATGTGTTATGGTCTAAGGAAACCAAGGTAGAACTTTCTGGGCATAATTCTAAAAGATATGATTGGCACAAAACTAGATAGCTTATCACCCTAAGACTACCATACCCCGGATGAAGCATGGCAGTGGCAGCATCATGCTATGAGGCTGCTTTTCTTCAACTGGGACTGGGGCTTTAGTCAAGAGGGAATGATAGATATCTTGAAATTCCTAAAGTATCTATTTTTGCACAAAACCTGCAGGCCTCTGTTAGATGGCTGAAGATAAAATAAAAAATAAACAAAAATCACCTTCCAGCATGATAATGACCCAAAGCACAAATCCAAGTCGACGAAGAATGGTACATTAAAGGGGGCAATCACATTAAACACATTGTCAGCTCAATTTGTTTGATACAATAACTTTGTGACACTTTTTAATGACATAGAGGTCAGCATGTGACCACAAATAAATGTTAATTTATTAGAAAAGACACATGTTATTATTACAATATTATTGTATTTTTGTCATGATGAAATTGTTGGTGTGTGCAGTCTTACTGTCAATGTTAACTTGACACTCAGGGCTGTTCATATGGCTCTCCTCAGTCATGATGATGTTTTCAATGTCTTTCATTGTCAAATGGTCACAGAACGTCTCGTATAGCAGTCTCTTTAGCTCATCCACTGTCAGCTTCTGCATATCACACTGGTGAAATAAATGTCAAAGAGAAATATGACCTTACAAATAACCAGTGTGGCATATAAATGAGGTTTTGGGTCATAAATGTTCAAATAAAAGTGCTAGTAAAGATATAATAAACGTAATTTAGTGAGCAGTATATTGCTACTCAAATGTAATAACGAAGCAAATGCGTTTGGCAAATTAAATGAGCATTATTATAATTGCAGTAACATTGGCAGGGTGTGCATAATGTAAGAATGACCTACATATTCTGCAAGCTATCACTGTCAATAACAATGAGGCAGAACTGATGCAAAATATAAATTACAACACTAACATAACAACGTTCCAGCTTCAAGGATGTAGCAATCCATACCTTCCAAAAAACGGAGTCAAAGTCTGTTCCGTGAAACTTGTCAGGCATGCCAGCTGCAGTCAGTTTAGGGCCAAGCAGAGTTACAAACTCCTCAAAAGCCACCTGGCCATCACCTTTGGACAAAACAACAGGCCAGACTGACCACATTGCTGAAATATGTGCAACATTCAAGTAGACTGAACTTACCTTTGTGTGTGTGTGTGTGTGTTTGTGTGTGCGTGTGTGCGCACGCTGTTTAGAATCTGTTTGTCAGATATTCTTGTTACTTTCTAATTTTTTTATGCTGAGAATTTCTGGGCTTTCTTTTATATTCTTTATCAATTGCTGCATTTTTTCCCTTCTGAAGAATGTGGAGAATATTCTCATATGATCTCCCCAAAATCCTCCATGTGCCTAACACACCTGATTTAAACAAATCAGATGATTAACAGCCCTTCCTGAGTTGCAGTGTGTGTTAAAGCAAGAAAATCACTAAAATGTGCAGAACAGGGCGTACTCCAGGACCTGTGCTTTAGGCAGAGACAGTGAGCACACAACTGCAGAATAAAAGCCCACAATGAGGCAAATGGGTGATAACTCAGCAACATAGTCATGAGACCATGCCTATGGGGTTGTGATGCGCTACCCCCGAAGTGCATTATTATTTAATAACATTATGGAGTATGTTATTACGATTATACCTCAGCAACTGGCCAACAATTACAATGTTTAATTTGTGAATGTCACATTGCACATTTTAACAGATTTATTGTCAGATCAATATTGTTAGACCTATTATTAGATTTAAAGATTTAAAGGATTGTCCTGTAACTCTTCCTGTGCAACCTGTCATTTTACAGAGAAAACGGAGAATGTGCTTAAAAGTGAGACTCCTTCCATAATAAATGTTAAATAAATGTCTCCTAGCAAAAAACTTTGCCACATCACTGGTTATACTGTGATGCCTGAAAGTTTGTGAACCCTTTAGAATTTTCTACATATATGCATAAATAGAACTAAAACATCACCAGAATAAAATGCAAGTCCTAAAAGTAGACAAAGAGAACCCAATCAAACAAATGAGACAAAAATATTATACTTAATATTATATATTATATTAAAATTATCCAATATTACATATTTGTGAGTGGCAAAAGTATGTGAACCTCTAGGATTAGCTGTTAATTTGAAGCTAAAATTAGAGTCAGGTGTTTTCCATCAGTGGGATGACTTTCAGGTGTAAGTGAACACCCTGTTTTATTTAAAGAACAGGGATCTATCAAAGTCTGATCTTCACAACACATGTTTGTGGAAGTGTATCATGGCACAGAAAAAAGGAGATTTCTGAGGATATCAGAAAGAGCTGTGGATGCTCATCAGGCTGGAAAAGGTTACAATACCATCTCTAAAGAATTTGGACTCCACCAATCCACAGTTGGACAGCTTGTGTACAAATGGAGGAAATTCAAGATTATTGTTAGCCACCCCAAGGAGTGGTCAACCAACAAAGATCACTCCGAGAGCAAGACGTGTAATAGTCTGCAAGGTCGAAGGGTAACTTCTAAGCAACTAAAGGCCGCTCTCACATTGGCTAATGTTAATGTTCATGAGTCCACCATCAGGAGAACACTGATGTTCATGACAGGGTTGCAAGGAGAAAGCCACTGCTCTCCAAACAGAACATTGCTGCCTGCCTGCAGTTCAAAGGTCATATGGACAAGCCAGAAGGCTATTGGAAAAAATGTTTTGTGGCTGGATGAGACCAAAGTAGAACTTTTTGGTTGAAATGGGAAGCGTTATGTTTGGAGAAAGGAAAACACTGCATTCCAGCATAAGAACCTTATCCCATCTGTGAAACATGAAGATGGTAGAATCATGGTTTGGGCCTGTTTTGCTGCATCTGGGCAAGGATGGCTTTCCATCATTGATGGAACAATGAATTCTGAATTATATCAGTGAATGTCTAAAGGAAAATGTCAGGACATCTGTTGGTCATGTAGCAAGACCATAAGCACGTAAGTCATTCTACCAAAAATAGTTAAAGAAGAAACAAATGAATGCTTTGGACTGGCCAAGTCAAAGTCTGACCTTAATCCAATATAAATTTTGTGGAAAGACGAGCAGTGCATGTGAGGAAACCAACCAGAATCCTAGAGTTGAAGCTGTTCTGTACTTAGGAATGGGCTAAAATTCCTCCAAGCCGATGTGCAGTACTGATCAACAGTTACCAGAAACATTTGGTTGCACTTATTATTGCACACGTGGGTCACGTCAGATACTGAAAGCAAAGGTTCACATACTTTTGCCATTCACAGATATGCAATATTGGATAATTTTCCTCAATAAATAAGTGTCCAAGAATAATATTCTTGTTTCATTTGTTTAATTGTGCTCTTTTTATCTGATGTTGTTTTAGGTCATGTTTATGCAGAAATATAGAAAATTATAAAGGGTTAACAAACTTTCAGGCACCACTGTAAAAATTATTTTGTTAACCCAAGCCTCACACATGAAATAATAGACAGGAAATTCAGATTTTTCAAATTTTCCCTACTGGAAAGGTTGTGTGATTTTTAGGAGTTGCAATGGGCAAGTCCATTGAGCATCTGTACTAAAACAATATGCATGTGCATACCCAGAACTTGCTCAATTTCTTTGGTAGTTGTGTTTAATGACTTTCCCTGTTTATGTGCACTGTACAAATCTTTTTCTGCAATTTTCTGTAACATTTAATCAGTAACAAACTGTTTTAAATACATACATGGTGTCCACTCTGACCTTTATTCTTCTTCAACATATTCATCAAATTCAACAACTGGAGGTCCAATTATACTTTTATTCACCTATATGCTTTCCTTTCCACTTTGCCTCTTGCTGACTGCCTTGCTATGGCTCTCTACTTCTGCACTTGTTTGCGCAACACTTTTATTTTGCAATTCAGCCTTAGCATCACTATCTGAGCATGCTTCGATACGTTCTGTATTATGAACCCATTCATCATCATCATCATCATCCATTATCATCTTCCCCAAAACTGCTCCAAGTCACTTGTATTACCAGTCACAAGGATTTTAACAGCATCCTGAACACTGTAATTTATTACCATCTAAAAATACACACAAATATATTTACATACGCTCATGAATGTATTCTCTAAATTGGTGAAAATAAAATATAATTCTGATAGTCAAATAAATATTTTGGTGAAAAACAATGAGAAAGGACATTATAAGGATGGCGCAGGCTGTTTATATAAAAAAGTAAATAACTAACAATTTCCACCCTAAATTATCTTAGTAAAATAGAATTTCAATTATAAATTAATTTAGTTTAATGAATTGTATTGTAATTGTATCCCACACTGTATTTTGATTGTGGTGGGAATAACATCTCAATAAATCATAAAATGGAATCCAACAACAACTGAAAGATTTATTTTTATAAATTACCTTATATACCTGCTGTATCACATTTGATACATACATTTTCAACATGATTTTACTACAAAATAAATAATAAAATATTAAGTAATACTTAGTTCTGTCAATGCAGTAAAAATTCATTTTGAAATATGAGTGATAATAAAAATGTTATTCCTACTGTTACTTTTTCAATATCAGCAAAGATTTCCAAACAAAACCATACACCACAACATGAAGGTGGCCATATTGGATTTAACATCCTAATGTCTTCTACGTCTTGAAGAGCACAGATTAACCAAATTTGTAGTGGATTGTATACAACATGTTTTTCAGGAAAGTATTGATGTTGACAGAGGCCTCAGAAACTCATGCATCAAATATTATATGTTTGGCATTATACTGTTAAAACACAACACATTTTAAAATCTGTTTATTATTAGTCTCAGATTAATAATGTGTCCGCTGCACAATTTTATATGAAAATAATGCACACCTTCTGACCAATCAGATTTGTGCATTCAACTACGGTGCAGTTGAATACTCAAATCTGATTGGTCAGAAGCTGTGCATTGCTTTTGTATTGCTGAATGGCTCGGACAGTGGTTCTGGTTGTAATTAAAACAATAGATTATTATTAATGTGATTCTTCTAATACATTGTTGTTTCTATAGTAACAACTCATACACAGGGACTTGAACAGCTGTCAACATGATCTAAGACTAATAATAAACAGATTTTTTTAAATATGGTGTTTAGAATAATTAAATGTATAATCATTGATGTGGTGATGTTTTTGTTAGGCAACATTTTTAAGTTATGGAAGGAGTCTCGGTTGTAAGTGCTTTGCCAGTCACGGTGCTTTGCAAAGTTGCTCAGCACGGGCAACTCCGTCGTGTTTAAATTACATGTTACGTGTTCAAACTGTTTAAATGTGTTCTAACTGTTAGAATAGCTTTCATAGTTTGTGCACTTTTGTAGCTTTTGATGCGACCTGAGGTGTATTTGTAACACCTGCTGTAATTATACAGAATACTGCTTCAGTGGGTCTCAGACTGTTAAGAATAGTGAAAGGTGACAGAACTGAGACAGAAAAGACACACATACATACTCATTTTCATTCACGTAAAAATTTGAATCAATGCAAAGTGCATAAATATGTTAGCCTTTTTTTTTTTAATAATAAATAAAATAAAATCATAGTTCAACCATATACCATATCATAGAAATCATACTCAAAACAAAAATTAAATGGAAAAACTAAAACAACAAAAATAAAAAGGAAAATGTCTTTATAAGCTCTGGACCATCAATCACAATTAATTTGTAAAATACGTGCATGATGAACAGTGATCTTTTATTTTCCAAGCTATCCTCAAAAGCATATCACACAGCACAATGAATGCATGATGGTTGAACATTGATTTTCCTAATGTACATATAAGTTTACAGGGCTCTTTTTCACTTTCAGTGAAAATGCACAGCATTTGCTGACAATATGGGGAAGCTTGCATGTGATAAAATAGGTAAACATATGCATGATGTTATGTGGGATGTAGAAAGTCTGTAATTTAAATCATCATTGAATGATTTAACATTGAACCCAAAAAATGTTACAATTGTGCCAGCTCTCCCCTACATATTCCTTTTGGCCCAATGACGTAAAAAAGCCCAATGACGTTAAAAAAAAAAAAGTTAAACCAAGATAAATCATGTTCGAACCATTTCTACATAGTGAAATTTTAGCCTATTGATTAAAGTGAAAAACAATAAGAATCGTTTTAGAGGGGGAAAAATCTAAAATGTATAATAACCTGGTTGCATAAATGTGCACACTCCACATTAAACTAAACTAAACTAAACACACTAAACTAATACGTAGTTGAAGCATCATTCGATTTTTTCACAGCATTCAATCTTTTTGGGTAAGTTTGGCATATCTTGACTTTCATTGTTGCAAAAACATTTTGAACTCAGTCAAATTGGCTGTGCATCTCCTGTGCAGAGCCTTCTTCATGTCATCCTACATATTTTTGATTGGATTTAGGTCTGGACTGTGGCTGGGACATTCCAAAACCTTGTTTTTTTCATTCCAAAACCTTCACCTTGGTGAAGCCATTTGCTTTGGGTCATTGTCATGCTGAAAGGTGAAATTCCTCTTCATATTAAGTGTTTTAGCTGAAGTCTTAAGGTTTTGTGACAAAATTGACTGGATTTGGAGCTATTCATTATTTCCTCCACCCTGATTAAAGCCCCAGTTCAAGCTGAAGAAAAACAACCCCAAAGTACGATGCTGCCACCACCATTATCGTTCATGTACTGCCTGCGATGTCTCCTTCAACAAAAGAAACAATAATGTCACCAAATCCTCAATGTCCCTCATTTTATAACACAAACAGTCATAGTATTATGACTTTATTCTTGAAATATTGCAACTTTATTTTTTAAAATCATTTTTGAAATATTGCAACTCGTAATATAAATTTTTTTCTCAAACTTTTATTTGTGAAATATTATGACTTTATTCTCGTAATATTGAGCTTATTCTCGAAATCTTGTCTTAAAATTTTTTAAATAGTGGCCCTAAAACACTGATGTAATAGAGTCATTGGTTTGGCCATAGATATAAATAATTAGATGCCACATTCCCTATTCAGTCTTGTTTAACGAAGCAAATCAATGGCTGAGCGAGATCCATCATCCATCATCAATGTGGTGGCATTTGGCACTGAACTACTACCACGAGATTAAGTACTGCCATTTTATAGTGTGATTGAATAATAGAAAAATAAATAATTTATTTGGAGTTGCTCCACAGTGCAATTCATGCAGTTTGTTTCACAAATAAGCATTTACAAGACAGTTATCAGCAGGAGTATGTCCATCCATCCATCTTCTACTGCTTACTCCTTTTCAGGGTCACGGGGAACCTGGAGCCTATCCCAGGGGTAGGGTGCACCCTGGACAGGGTGCCAATCCATCGCAGGGCACAATCACATACACACTCACGCATCCATTCATACACTACGGACACTTTAGACATGCCAATCAGCCTACCATGCATGTCTTTGGACTGGGGGAGTAGTAGGAACTTATTTGATTCTTAAAATCTTATTGGACATTGTGATTTTTTAAAACATAATTTCAGTTTGTCCTGTAGGATCTTATTTGATTTTTAGAATCTTATTGAAACTCTACTTGTATTTTATTGGAAATAACATCTTGTTATTGGAAAGTTACTGGAAATTACACAGGGTGCTTTGGGAGTTTTAAAATCCTAATATTTTAATACTCCTAGAGAATTTTTTATTACATTTCTTAAAGTTAGAGTATTTTACACTATTACTTACTTATTACTTTTATTTATTTATTATAACACTACTTTATGTATGCTTATGATTTAGAGCAGCAGAGTTCTAGATCTAACAACCTGCATATAAAATAACTAACAAACATTAACAATCAAATTTTGTGCTGCAAATCAATGATAGCTTTTATCTTTTCAATGCTGTCAAGTGACCATGGTATAAGTGGGATATTCCACAGCTAGGTGTGTATATGTATGTATATATGTATGTATGTATGTATGTATGTATGTGTATATATATATATATATATATATATATATATATATAAACTGCTTCCATATGAAAGCGAAGGAGTTACGTAAAGTTACGTAAAGGAGGCGCAGGCAGAAGCAAGTGCAGTTTAGGTATTTTAATCCAAAAACAACAAGTCCAAAGGATAAGGCAGAAGACAATAACCATGAACATGCAGAGGTCAGGCAATCAGGCAAACAGCACAAACAGGGCAGGGCAAAGAGACGAAGTCGTAAACGTAAGCAAAGTCAAAACACCAGAATAAACAGACACGATAAAAGGCTTGGTAACGACAGAGACAAGGCAACTGAACGTATACTTTGCAAGGATTGTTTGTTTGAACAGTCTCTTTTAAACTTTGGAGTGAATTCGTGTGAGATTGGAAACAGGTGTGTGTGATTAGAACTCAGGAGAAGGTGAACGTGTGTGTGTGGGGGAAGTGTAGTCCTCTTCGGCCATGTTTGTAGTTGTTGGTGTATTCTGGGAAATGGAGTTGCTGGTTTGCTGTGATATGACTATATATATATATATATATATACACACACACACAGTATCTCACAAAAGTGAGTACACCCCTCACATTTTTGTAACTATTTGATTATATCTTTTCATATGACAACACTGAAGAAATGACACTTTGCTACAATATTCAGTGTTGTCACATGAAAAGATATAATCAAATATTTACAAAAATGAGAGGGGTGTACTCACATTTGTGAGATACTGTGTATATATATATATATATATATATATATATATATATATATATATATATATATATATATATATATATATATATATATATACACACACACACACACACACACACACACACACAGACACATACACATATTATATATACATTATATATACACATGTGAAAAATTGTCTTTATTGTTTAACCTTTTGATCTTTTGTTCAAAAATATTCACAAAATACTCTGCTCTCATGGATATCCTGCCATGGCCATCCCAGTCCCCTGACAGTTCACCTGTGGGGTGAAATGAAGAGGAGAGTCCACCAGCGTGGACCTCGAAATTTGAAGGAGCTGGAGAAATTCTGTATGGAGGAATGGTCTCAGATCCCTTGCCATGTATTCTCCAACCTCATCAGGTATTATAGAAGAAGATTCAGAGCTGTTATCTTGGCAATGGCAGGTAGCACAAAGTATCGACTAAAAGGGTGCCAATAATTATTGTACACTTATATTTAACAAAGATTTTTTTTGATAAACCTGTGTTGTGTTTGCAATTGTTTGATATCCATGAGAGCAGAGTATTTTTGTGAATTGTGTAAACATAAGATCAAAAGGTTAAATAATAAAACAATTTTTCACAGCCTTCTTTGCTCATATTTAACATGGGTGCCACAATGTTTTAAACAGTTAATTTCCTTTATTTTAAGCTTACATACTTTGCTGGCAATTAATTATTAGCACAAGATGTGTTGTTTTTCCAGGTAAATACAGTGGAAAAGTGCACCTTTAGGATTTTTAAAAATATCACATTGAATTCCTATATATATCTGAATAGGAACCCAAATTGAGCCCATGAAAATCTTGTAGAAGTGGTCCTACAGGATATTTATGTCTTGCCTATAAGACAATTCTTATAGGAATCTTAAAGGAATGGTTCCAAAATATGATAGAAATTCTAAGTAGAATCCTAAAAATTAGAATCCTAAAAATGTGTGGTTTTTTTTATTGGAATCCTTTAGGATTTTTTTGACAAGGGTCTGCCTGCCTCTCCCAATGAAAGCTTTTTACTGCACTTACATCCGCCTGCATGTAAGTGACAGAATACCCCACTTTTATCATGGATGCAGAAGGAAGGCGAGAGAAGTGCTATGCCAGGATCACCATGCCGGCTTTTGATTCTGTGCGATTTCCCAAGTGGCTCGACATGAACGTTCCGGCTGCTTTCAATGGCTTTGAAAGTCCTTTGAATGTTTTCTTCCTTTAAACCCCAAGCCCGAAGAGAACCAGTGTCTGGGGTTCACGTTGTCTCGGTTTACTGACCGAGCCCACCAGTGAGCAGAGTTTCTAGTTGCCACAGGAACCATGGGCCTAGGTAGTGTGGCTGAGTTTGTCTGCATCATGAGGGTGATCTACAGTAATGCAGACTTTAGTTTTAATCTTGAAAATGTTTTGGGGAGGGCCAGCCTGATGGCCAAACCCACTTGACCGTTCACCATCTTTTACGAGGAGAGGGCTGGAGTTGTGGCGGCTTCAACACCAGAGCTTGAGCCTGAAACTAACAAGGCAGTTTCCCCTGCAGAGGCCAATGTGGCGGCCTCATCTCCAGAGCTCCAGCCAGAGACCAACAAGGTGGTCTCACCTGTGGAGCTTCAGTCTGAGGATAACATGGCAGACTCACCTGTGGAGCTCCAGCTAGAGACCAACAAAGTGGCCTCACCTACCGAGCTCCAGCCAGAGGCCGACAGCGCGGCCTCCACAGCCCAGCTCCAGCCTGAGGCTGAGCGGGTGACCTCAACCCCAGAGCTCCAACCTGAGACCAACGAGGGGGTCTCTCCTGATGTGCTCCTGCTAGAGGCCAACGGTGCAGCCTCCCAAGTCCTAGTCCAACTAGGGGCAGACAGCGCAGCCTCCTTAGTCATGCTCCAGAAATGCCCAAAGACCTGCTCATGTAAGAGGCTGCCCCCCAAGTATTGTTCATGCCAGAGGCTGGCAGGACTGCCTCCCATGCCATGCTTCTGCCAGAGCTCCGGACCTCTGCCTGTTTTTGGAATTTGATTTTGCATCACGTTTTGGATTTGTCTGCTTGCCTCTCTCAATAAAAACTTTTTACTGCACTTGCAACTGCCTGCATGCCCATTCACTCAAATCAAAATTAATAACTACTTGATACAGTATGACATTTTACACAATACAGAGTTCTCTTTTTCATTTTTTATGGAAACAGATGACAGACCAGTGATTCAAAGGGACATTGAACCCACACCGAGACCTTTAGTTTTTACAAAGTTTCACAGCATGTTAAAGTTTTTGCATTATACATAAAAAGTACACTTGATGCACAATGTTTTTTTTCCCTTTATTTACTAAATGTTTTTTTTTAACATCTACAAATAAATTAAATGACATAAACAATACTCTAGAACAGGGGTCACCAACCTTTTTGAAACTGAGAGCTACTTCATGGGTACTGAGTCATACGAAGGGCTACCAGTTTGATACACTCTTCTGAAATAACAAATTTGCTCAGTTTGCCTTTAGTTATATATTATTATTAATGATAAATGATACTCATCTATGTGAAGACACTGATCACGTTAATGATTTCTCACAATAATTATCAACAATGAATTAACAAGGTGGGAAACAGATAATATCAATATTCAACACTATTTCTATTAATCTCAGCAATTGTTTAAATTTTGAGATGATCATTCTACAACATTTCATTGGAAAAATGTTCACCAGTGTATTGTAATCTGGTGTGTAACTTGACACTGCAACTCTGAGTGAGTCTTGCAGATGTGCATCAGTGAGGCGTGTTCTGTGTTTGTTCTTGATGAAGTTCATGTCAGAAAACGCTGATTCACCGAGATAGGTTGAACCAAACAGGCTGGCAACCTTCATAGCTGCTGTGCATACCCCACTGTACTTTTCTGTGTCAACAAGGCACCAAAAGTTTGGTGCAGCCTGGTAGACTTTGAGGTGGAGGTCATTTTGCAATGTTACGATTTCAAGCTCCACCTGTTCAGCATCCAAGTTGAATGTTGCACTTAGTTGCTCAGCAATGCATGTTATGTCCACGTTCATGAAAGGATTGGAAATGAATGACACACATGACTCAAGCTGATCATGGTCACAAAACCTATTCTCAAACTCTTGCCCAAGTCTGTTTATGACTTGACAGTACTTTTCTGCAACTTTGTCAAATGTCTCAGATGCAGAAGCATTGTCTTTCAGTACCGACTGCACAGAGGGAAAGTGCAGCACCTTTTTTCTGTATATGCACAGAGAAAATGTTCATCTTGGCTTTAAATGCATTTAAAGCACTTATCATATCAACAACAGTCTTACCCTTGCCTTGCAGTTTGCAGTTCAAGTGGTTTAGTTTCCCAGTAATGTCTGTTAAAAATTCAAGGTCGAGTGTCCACTCTGTGTCCTCTAGCAGCGAGACGTCTTCACCTTTGGACTGCATGAACTCTTTGATTTCACCCAAAAGTGACAACAAACGAAGTAAAACTCATCCTCTGCTGAGCCATCGGATTTCTGTGTGTAGCAGCAGGTCACAATATTCAGCTGACATCTCCTCCAATAGCACCTTGAATATCCTGTGCTGTTTCACTTTGGAGCGGATGCTGTTTATGATTTTCACAACGGGAGTCATCACATGCCCAAAGCCGATCACTTTTGCACATAATGCCCGCTGGTGAATGATGCAGTGGTAATGCAGAAATTTTGGGACATCTGGGTCACCTTTACAGTGAGCAATGAAACCTGTATGTCGGCCGATCATAGCAGGAGCCCCATCTGTAGTCACCGCTACCAGCTTTTCCAATGCTACCTTTTTCTGCACGAAAAACTCCTTCACCGCGTTATAAATGTCAACTCTCCTCGTAGTTGTCTTTAGGGGCAGTAGTGTCAGGAGATTTTCTTTTGCGGAGAAATCATCAAACACCAGCCGGATGAAGACCAACAGCTGCGCTGTACTGCTGCTGTCCACGGACTCGTCGCACTGGATGCTAAACCACCTGCACTTCGCCAGATCCCGGTCCAGCTGAATGGCCAAGTTACCGGACATAGCCGACACTCGTCTAGCCATCGTAGATGCCCCCAGTTGGACATCGGAGAGAGTGGAGATTAGATCGGTTCCATTTTTCTCGTCTTTAAGTACAGTGTTAGCAATTATCATCATTGCTTCTTTGAAAACTTCTCAGTCTGAAAATGCCTTCTTCTTCTTTATCAGAAAATGTGTAGCTCTAAACAAGGCTTCGGTTGCTTTTTGGGTGTTTTTCGCCAGCCTCGTGAAAAAAGACTGCTGCTTACCCAAAGCTGCCTTTAGCTCACAAGCTTTTTCTTCCCGTAGCACACTGCCCAGTGGG
The DNA here is from genome assembly GCF_023375685.1 of Ictalurus furcatus. Classification (NCBI taxonomy): domain Eukaryota; kingdom Metazoa; phylum Chordata; class Actinopteri; order Siluriformes; family Ictaluridae; genus Ictalurus; species Ictalurus furcatus. The sequence goes on from NC_071282.1 coordinate 9,063,124, forward strand.
TAGTTAGCATGGTAGCTTTTGTGACACATAGTGAAGTGTCTTTCCACATTGTGCCGCTTTGCCGTCGCCCCGCAAATTAAACACACGCAGGTTTCTTTCACAGTAGTAAAAAAGAACTCTTCCTCCCATTCACTTAGAAAACGATAAGTTTTCTTTCTTTTTTCGGCCATGTTTTTGGAGCAAGAAACCGCATTCAGCCCACTTGTCTTCGCTGCGCCCGCTAACTTACTCTCCACGAACTGACCTTTGAACTATACCTTTTCAACTTCAATATGGGAATAGTCAACTTCAATACGGGAATAGTCAACTTCAATATGGGAATGAAAATTTGACAGTATAAAAAATAAATAATTTAATTAGAAACGCATATCAAATTTTAGACGCAGCTCACTGGTGAGTTGTGTTATTTCTAGAACAGGCCTGCGGGCGACTCATGTGGTCCTTGGGGGCGACCTGGTGCCTGCGGGCACCGTGTTGGTGACTCCTGCTCTAGAACTTGACTACTTCAAAGTTCATGATGTCAGCAAGTATAGAGTCTAGGCTATGCATCAACGGCAAACAGAGTATGATTAGCAGTGACATGCGGAACATGTGGCAGTGCATTCAGTCCATCAACAACTACAGGAAAACATCATCTGCCTGTGACAGTGATGCCTCCCTTCCAGATGCGCTGAGCAACTTCTATGCTTGGTTTGAGGTGCAGAATGACGTGGCAGCGAGGAAGACCACCCCTCCTCCTAATGACCAGGTGCTGTGTCTAACCATGGCTGATGTGAGGAAAACTCTACGCAGAGTCAAACCACAGAAGGCAGCTGGACCAGACAACATTCCTGGCAGAGTGCTCAGAAGATGTGCAGACCAGCTGAAAGATGTTTTCACTGACATCTTCAACATCTCACTGAGCAGCGCCATTGTTCCAACGTGCTTCAAGGCTACCACCATTGTCCCCATGCCTAAGAAGTCTTCAGTGTCCTGCCTCAGTGACTACCACCACGTTGCACTCACATCCACCATCATGAAGTGCTTCGAGGGGTTCGTCATGAGGCACATCAAGACCCTGCTGCCCCCCTCACGGGACCTGCTGCAGTTTGCATATTGCCCCAACTGCTTAACGGATGATGGATGATGCCATCGCTACCACCCTACATCTGGCCCTCACCCACCGGGACAAGAAGGACACCTACGTTTGAATGCTGTTCATAGACGTCAGTTCAGCATTCAACACAATCATTCCTCAGCACCTGACTGGAAACCTGAACCTACTGGGCCTGACCACCTCCATCTGCAAATGGATCCTGGACTTCCTGACTGGGAGACCTCAGTCAATCTGGATCGGGAACAGCATCTCTAGCACCACCACACTGAGCACGGGACCCCTCAGTTCTGTGTGCTCAGTCCATTGCTGTTCACTGTGCTGACTGTACAGCAATACAAGTTCGCCAATGACACAACCGTGGTGGGTTTCTTCAGCAAGAACGACGAGTCAGCATACAGAGAGGAGGTGCAGCAATTAACGGACTGGTGCAGAGCGAACAACCTGTCTCTGAATGTGGACCGAACAAAAGAGATGGTTGTTGACTTCAATAGAGCACGGAGCGACCACTGTATATGGTGTACCAGCTGTGTATGGTTGAAATGACAATAAAGCCATTTGAACTTGAACTAATTGAACATGATCACCGATAGTTTTTTCTTTTTGTTGTGATTTTCTTTTTTTATTAAATTTTCAAAACACCAACACAAAAATATGGTTGAAATGACAATAAAGCCACTTGAACTTGAACTAATTGAACTAATTGAACATGATCACTGAGTCTTTTTTGTTGTGATTTTCTTTTTTATTAAATTTTCAAAACATCAACACAAAAATAAACCACAACAAACAAAGCATAAACAAGGAACAGATACTGTCAGCACTGCTATAAATATTAAAATTATCCACATGACATAGTAGTACCATATAAAAATGATTAAGTATGAAAGACGTCACAGTTTTAAGGAAATATGTTTTATCGCCCAGTGAACTGGTCACTAATAGATTTTATAACCCTCAACGATGCCTGCAATGTTCTGGGTTTAGCTTTGTTAAACCTAGCTAAAGAGCATTCCATGTTAGCTATATGGTGCATATTCACTAACCACCGTCTTGCTATATCTGCATTAGCATCCCACCAAAGTTCGAGTATTGTCTTCTATGCCGCAGTACAACCCGAAAAGAGAATCCTTTTGTCCATTGCTCCCAGGTTCAAAAAGAATCATCATTCAAAAGGCATAGGCAAGGGAGAGGGGAGCAGGGATGTTGCTAGGCCTGAATATTTAAATAATATTAATTATATTTGAATAATTATTAAAATATTAATTAGCCCTGATACCCCCAAGCAAATAAATATATCAGCCAATATATTTTATTTTTGATTTGTTTTTTCCCCCCATCAACGGTTTGACTCCATCGTATCTTAAACTTGTTCCTGGGCAGGCACTAGGACCTGGGGGATGCTGCTGTACGAGCTACACACACAGTGGCTACACACCTATTTGTCCGTGCATTTTTTTGGTTGACAGAGACACATCTAGCGATTTTACCTTGGGTACCTCCCTTTGGTAGACCTCCAAACAGTAAGCACATTTAAATGCACATTAAAAGTTCGATTTCAATTGAGCTAAAGCAATAATTCGCCTTTTTAAAATGTCATGTGAACGCTTTAGTCTGACTGAAATCGCACTGAAATCATGACTTGTGGCTCGACTTCGTCCAGCATGTATACACTTTAATTGAACCATTCTGTTGTTCAGCGAATGATCCACACACGAGACAATTTACTTTTGCCTTTTGTTGGTGTTGGATGGATGGGGACAAAGTGGACTTTAATTTCTTTATTTTGATATAATTTAAGTAAGTCATATTAGATCAGTCTCTAACACAAATTATGAGACAGGCATACCTTGACCAAAAATAACCTTATTTCTATAGATTTTTACACCCATTGTTACTCTTAAATATACATGACTAGAAAGATGTTTTGGTGGCTTTAAAATTTTTTGCGGGAGAGTATGCCCAGACCCCCCTAAAAGAGGCTTAGCCCCCCAACATTCATAAATCTCTAGTGACATCCCTGGTCCGTGATTACACCAAATCAGTTTTTCTAAATCACAAACTCAAGTCCAGAAATTATTTATCACTGAACATTCCCAAAACATATGATGCATTGTGCCAACTGCAGCATTTTGACATATAGTGCAGTTAGGATCAGGTGTTAAGCCCATTCTGTAAATTCGTAGGAATTGGATCCAGTAAGCAAGTGGTAGATTTCATGCTGGATACCTCCCTTGTGAGAGCCTCAGAATTAAGCAGTGAGAAATGAGTGAAAGAGGCACCAGTGAACCCAGATGGACGAAGGAGTGAAGTGGCACAGTCAGGGTTAAGAGAAATTTCTTTGCGAACATTGACAATCTTAGAATTAAAAAAACTGTAGAAAAGAATCACAGAGCTGCTGAGAAACAGGCAAAGTGGTAACAGCATTAACTTGAAACAATCTG